>NW_009715305.1:18582-39343 GCF_000703405.1 Apaloderma vittatum
CAGCCCGCATGCCTGCTGTGCCCATCCAGACACCCCTGGTCAGAGCTGAGCAGACAACTGCAGAGAAAACAGCTGGTTTGCTTTTCCGAAGGCGTTTCACGCGTTGATTTGTTCAGACACCCCATTGCCTTGAGGACTGTTGGCCCCTGGGAGATGTTGGCATAGATTTCTGGTTAGAACAGGTAGATGAGCTCACTTTCAGTGTGGTTTGTTGGGTTTTTTTTCAGACTGAATGACTATGGGGAGCTGGGGAGGGGGAAGAGATAATTTTAGAGGAGAAGTGGAGGTTGTTACCTTGATTGATTGCTAACACTCCTTTGGCTCCCAGAGATAGCGAAAAACTTGTGGTCTGTGCAGATGGTTCAATTCACAGAATATATTAACAGGTGAGGAAAATAACATGTGTTTGCATTGTATATTATACTTTAAAATGTAGGGCAGTCTCATTCACTCTCAAATGCGTACAGAATCTGCAACTTGATCTAAAACGTATTACTTTTGTAGGATGAGAAATGTACTAAGCAGATGCAGAATAGCAGCACCAGAACTATCTAAATCCATATTTCTGCGACGCTTTTACGGCACTTCGGCTCAAATACACCATAGGTATTACAAGACACGCAAGGATATAAACGGAAAGTTGATTTCTAAACAAGCTTTGCTATTTTCCTAGTGGATTTTAAGCTGAGGTTTTTTCCCTCATAGAATTTGTTAATAATGATTGTATTGGTCAAAACCCTGTCTTAGGACTCTGTCTGGATACCAATGACTGTATGATCTTTACTTATTTTGACACTCTTTAGTTTAGCTCTCTTAATTCCTGAGGGACAGTGATGGCTTGGAAATTAGTGCAAATGAGGTGAAAAATAGACCGTTTACCCTCTGAGAATGTTCTGTCTTTGCAGACCAAATATGACCATTACAGGGGAACATTTGACTTGTACAGTGAAAGCCAGCGAAGTGTAGCTCGTTGATGCTGGAGGTATTTTTGAGTAGGCTATGAACAGGCAATAACCACAGCACTTACTGCCCTTTGGTGTTATAAAACAGATTAATTGTGAGGCAGAACATAATAGAAAACTGAATTGGATCAAACATATGCACACATTATAAGAATTCTGATCTTAAGGACTGTCCTTAATACATACTACCTATGAACAAAGCCCTCTTTTCCACCGAAAAGGAGTCTATTCTGAATTTGATGTAAGTGTAAGAAAGAGGATTGCAAGGAGCCCAGAAGTATTGTCTTCCTAGCCAAGATCCAAGCTCATAACCTTGGGTCAAAATTAAAATATATAAGTTAGATGGAAAATTTGCAAAGATTTTATTTAAAATGTTTTGCTGGTGGTAGCGCTTAAATAAGAAGGAAGGAAGCTTCAGAATTTCTCCAGTATTTCTAGAAGAACGTGTAGGATCTACAGGGTTGCTTCAGGGTTTGATAATGGCTTTAGGTGTTTTGACCTCCCCAGACCTCAGCCTGTGTGAACAGCCTGCAAATTTGCTGTTGCTATTTCTTGTTAGTTGGCAACAGACAACCCAGAACACGGGCAATTAAGGTGTGCTGCAGTGCAGCGGAGGGAGCGCTCGCTGCTGCTGCCCGCAGAAATTCATTCGCCCTCACGTGAGACAGAGCAGCTTTTACAGCTTACTGTGGGTGCGAGTATTAATTACCAGCCGACTTTTCAGCCTTGGTAAACTCCTGGATCCTGCCCATGAACATCAGCAGCCTTTCACAGACCTGGCATGGCACTTCACTTGCCCACCCAGTGCCAAACAGCAGCGTGGCTGGAAACATCCTTTTGGATGCTTTCCGTGGATCACGTCCTTGACCATTGCCATTTTACAACTCCGAAAGGCAGCTATAAATAAATACTTATACGTAGGTACATCTGAAGGATACTGATGGATACGTAGACTAGAGATTGATGACAACCAATGAATTAATGGGCTGACAAGTTCAATATCTCTCTGTGGATGCACTAAACCTGAAAGCTCTGTGAACAAAAGAATTTGCAATAAATGGGACCTAGGCTTGAATAAAGAAAGCACTGTAATGGTTTTTGGTTCTCTTCTCTGTAAGAATTTACAGATCCTTACCATGCTAAGTGGAAGGACATACTACCTCAGAGGTGCCTAGACTAGCTTAAGGAGCTTGTATCTACCTGCCTGCCCCTCACACTCGGTTTGACTTTCTGGCACCGTGCTAGCAAAAGCATTTCTATGGCCATGGGATCTGATCTAGCTACACAGAAAGTTTCCTTTTTCAAAATTACTCTTCCATCACAAGCATCCCTCAATCTGCTTCTTCACACCACCAGCACATGTGGGTGGAGATGAGGTACTGAGGGCTTTTTGTGCTGCCCAGAGGAAGGCAGCCACGCCTGGGACATGACAAACGAGCACTTTGGGGTGTCTGAGGAAGAGGTGATGCCGTCCTTAGGAAAGAACATTTCTACAACAAATGGGACTGGCTGTGCTCGCTGCCTTCCTGTGAACGCCGCTGCCAGAGGAGTGATTTATTGGTTTGCTGCCTGAAAGTCAAACAATGAGCACAAGAGGATGGGTCTTTTTCCATAGGATTGTTCTAACGACAATCCTTCGTGACGTAGGTGGATAATACAGGAGT
The DNA here is from genome assembly GCF_000703405.1 of Apaloderma vittatum. Lineage (NCBI taxonomy): Eukaryota > Metazoa > Chordata > Aves > Trogoniformes > Trogonidae > Apaloderma > Apaloderma vittatum. The sequence goes on from NW_009715305.1 coordinate 21,209, forward strand.
CAGGAACACGGCATCCTTTTTAAACAATTCAGACATGAGATGACCCTGTTTTGGAAACATCAACGCAAGAGTCGTTTTCCTGACATACTGCCCAGCCAACCACTGGCTTAGAAAAGTTTTTTAAAAGTAAGGATGTATTTTCCACGCTCTTCATTATGTAACTTGCTTTTAGATAAGTATCACAGAACACCATAAAGCAAGAGAGCCAATTATAAGTTAAGGAGAAAAGCAAGACTTTTACAGAGAGAGTTTTAAGAGAAAGGTGATTTATTGTCTCGGGGTGAATAAAGAAAAAGGGAGTTCCAGATAAATAGGGAGAAAAAAAACCAACCACAAATTAAAAAGTGACATTTGACCTCAGGCTCAGGGAAAGAGACAGAAAGAGACTGGAGGAAAGATCTGGATTGGATAGGCTATGCTGACTGGTGCTTTTCATTTTAACTATGACCAGAAAAATGTTAGTCCTCGTTAGAGATCTATTATTCTATACATGCTGTGTTTCCTAAAGGTAGCAATTTGCAGAAGGTAAGCTAAATCAACAGTTTCTTTATTTCACATGTACTACAATGGGCGAGCTATTGTATATTTTCATCTCTTTGATTGCAAGACCATATCTGAATGGCAATGCTCTTTCTTCCAGTGCTAACACATTTCAGGAGACTATCCTGAGCTTTGATCAAATGTTGGAGAAGTGTTTGCACCGAGATCCCTTTAAGCGAATAAAAAAAAAAAAAAGTTGTAAAGCACTGAATATCAAGTTCTCCTTTGGAGCTTTTTTATTTGAACCTGTCATGGACATCAAAGATGTTGATGAATCAGCTCTTCAAACACCTTTTCCTTCCACAGGATGTCATTTATGTAGAAAGCAGGAATATGCACAAGAGAGACTATTTTTTTTCAGGCAGCTCATTCCTTTAGCATGCTTACTGAGACGTGGTGTTTTCAGGGCACTGTTCAGAAAGACGAGTGAGTCTTCTTTAGGACATAAAGTGAATAAGGTTTCTTCGGGTTAGAGAATCAGTCAAAAGTTAGAGAATCAGTCAAAAGTATGAAGCTCCAACAGGGTTTATGCTGGGTCAGCTCTTTGGGAATCTATTTCCAAGCACCCCGAAATCTTGTCACAGTCAGGCAATGTCAGTGCTGAGCGGTGACTCGTTTTTCTGCGGTGCAGCTTCACCCTCCGAACTCTTTAGGGATGAAATCCGGAGAACCTCTGAAACATCTCACTATGCATCCTCTCTTTTTCAGAAAGACATAGATCATATTTGACAACTTTCTCTCCCTCAGAATAGTGATCCCTGAGTACTGGGGAGCTCCTAGTACGATGTTCCTTCATGTTAACATTCCAACTTTTGGACTACAGTCTCTTAGATGATGCCAGGAGAGGGACTGATGTTATGATAATTGCCCATGCTTCTGAAAGATGTTTTGTTTGTTTCCTTGCTATTGCTATCCGAATGCTATCAGAGCTTCCCTCCATAAGCCTTATCTTTGTCAAAAGTGGATAAAAAACAGGGAAAAAAAAGATTTTTTTTGTTGTTTTTAAAGGGAAAGAAGGAAGGGAGGCCTGTTGCTCCAAGAAGCTGTATAACTAACTTATGCTTACTTATCAGCTTCCTTATTTAATAAAGCACTGGACACTTGGGACCATAGAAAAGAAGAGAAAAATTAATCTCTGAACAAAAATTGCAAGAAGGGACAATACAACATGATGAGAATTACTACCAGATAGTGAAACATTATGGTTTGAAAGAGGTGCTGCTGCAAGAAACTACTTACAGACTGATATCTCTCTCTCTCTCCTCTAGGTTTTCACAAGCTACCTCACCTGACGTTTTTCACAATGCTCTGTTAAAGGTTCTGACATAGAGCAGCCTTAATAATTGTAAAAAGGAGGGACAAGCACGGAAAAAACCAAACGTATGCGATTCCTCCACACTTAAATGAACTGTTTTGTTTGCAGTGTGCATTTGCACACTATAAAGACTAGAAATGTAGAAAGGGGGAAAATATGAAAATGGCTCCGAGAGTTATTGCTCTAGTAAAAGTACATAGATTTGCCAGTAGTAAATCTTGGAATTAAAAAAAAAAAAAAAAAACACAGAAAATGCTGCACGTGGCCAGGGTCCAGCAGAGCAAATTAGTTTTTGCATAGCATTTCAAACAGATTGAGGACTGCAGATCCAACATAGCCAGGGTGAGTATCCCATCCTGAAATCCTCATACACTTCATATGCTGCAGCAGGTAACTAATTGTAATCGGTCACAAACAGGTAGGGCATTCAGCACGGCCTTGCTGCGAGGTGAGATTCCTCCTTCTGTTGCCAAGACAACTCAATGGATGCTAATGGCGTAAGTTTATTTGGCAGCCCTGCTCTATACTACACTGTGGATATTAATAGCGAGCCTTCAGGCATTCATAAAACATTTAAAATTTTTATTTTTGCCATTTTTTAAAGCAGGCATAATATACACGTAGGTATAAAATGAACGCTGCTGTCCACAGAAAATTAATAGTACTGTAAAGGAAAGAATATGATGGTAATAAAAATACACGTATAGATCAAGTGAAGGATGGAGCCCAGACCAGAGTCTCCGAGAAAGGCAAGAAAGTACTTTGTTTTCACACTTTTTCTTTGTATGGGCTCTCGACTGGTGGGACTTTGCTGTGTAACATGAGGACTGTCCTAACACTGTTGATTCCTCACCAAGAAATACCCTGGAATTATTCAGCCACTGAATAGAGGACAAAAACTCAATGCTGATAGCGCTTAGAGACACTTGTAAAAAAGTCAGTCAGCAGCTGGTATGTGCCCTGCACGGGGAGCAGCCCAGTCTCGCAAATTCTTTTAAGATGTCAAGTGCCAAAGTCCGCTTTTCGCGTTTACCAAACTCCAAATAATCCAGCGGAACCACAGCAACATCACGTCCTCAGTAAGGGATTTTTTTCTGAATGGCAACTTAAAGTCAAGCACAGTCTACAAATGCATTAAAGAATGAATGTTTTAACTATACTTCTGTTCAAACAAGCTTTCAGCTGCCGGCAGATCTGAAGAGGAAAGGCTCTGTCCATATGTATTTTGCATGTGTTTCCAGTAGGTAGGTAACCAGAAACACTTCCCTTTTGCAAGGCAGCCTCTGAACAATTCCCTTCTTTTAAGGTGAGAAAAGGTAAGGAAGAAGAAATTGAGTGCTAAAGTTGGGGGCACGACTCTTCCTCTCTGCCTGGTGAAGGTGGCCCTGGGTGAAGACACATCGCTTGATGGCTCCTGAGGACACCGAAACTTGTTCCATCGCTGGCCGCCTTTTGAAGTCTGCCTGGGAAAGTCTTTTACCGAGATTTTCAAAGGCAACAAGTGGATCGAGCTGCCTGTTTAGTCACTGAGGTGTACAGGAAAATGCAACTAAATCCTCAATTTGACCTTGAAAAATGAAATGCTTTGAAGTGTAGGATTTGTTTCACATCAGTGAAGTAGAAACTGTGTGTGCTGGGCTTTAATTTGGTATTGTCTGGGGCTCTTTTATCTTGCCAGACTTCCAGAGGACATTTATTTTCAAATCTCCAGGGAAAAATAACTCATTTACTATTCCAAACACCTTGAAAGGCAACAGAATATGATACTGTGTTTCTGCCACTGACATTAACAGACAAAATAACAGTGAGTATCTTTAATAAGCACAAAGAAGGTTTTTTTTCAGCTGTCAGCGAGAACCAGAATAACTCCATCCCATCTGTCCCTGGAATTCTGAATGGTTTTCAGAGATCAAGATCCAAGTGACTCCAGAAAGTTCTGTATTTTGTGCTAGGAATGGAAGATGTTAGTAGCAAGGGTGCAAATAGTTACGGTGAGATTTTAGTGAGGTATATTGACATTTGTGCCTATTGTTTTATGCAATACCTTTCAGCTGTAGTTTAATAAAGACATCAAAATGTGTCTGAAGGACATCTCAGTGTACCAGTACTTTTCTATTTCATCGCCGTAACAAAGATAATGAACTTTCTCTTATTAGTTCTCAATACTAACTTACCACCTTTAAAGACACCAATAATTATCTATATTATCAATAACATTAGACACCAATGGAAACATTGCTTTGGAAACACATCACTGGGAAAGAGTTGCTTCAAATACACAACCATCTTTTGTTGCCAGAAGAGTTAAGAGTAGTTCCTCTTATGTAAGGAGTTTGCACATTTCCATGTGGTTTGGCTACAGAAGAGGGGAACCTGTGCCTTCCTTCCTTATCTTATAATATGCCCTACAAAACATGCTCTTAAGTTGTGCTGATTATTTTCTTTGGCCTGTGGAGCAAGTAGCCTGATGAAATCCTGCCCTGGACCCAGAAAAGCACAATGGGCACACGCTCTGAAAGAAACCTTCTCTTTCAAACCTCAGACTGAATGTAAAATAGAATTTCTGTCTCGGTCCTTTGGGATCTGGGCAAAACTGGCAGTATCCTTGTGCGCGTGTGGAACGACACAGCCACCAAAAATGATGCTTTTGCAATAATTTTCCTTGCAGTGCTTGATCCAGGAGCAACAAGGAACAAAGAGAAGGAAATAAATAAATAAAGCCATACAATCTAACGCTCTCTTTTTCCCTGGTATCACGCCCACGGCTAAAGTCTTGTAGTGGTTTGCTACAAATAAACAAAAAATGAGGCTGCATAAAAGACAGCTCAACTGTTTGAGAAAAGATGGGTCGAACCTTCAAAGAGGAAGCTTTGCTAACAGCTCCTCGTGGCATCTCTCACAACTGCAGTAAACACCGTCTGACAGTAAATGGCTTAAGTTCTGCTTAGTCTTGTATTCCATGGGCACTGCTTTAGTGTTTGGACAAATGAATGCATTGTAATCTGAATTATTATCTTTAATTAAAACCCCAGGAACTAAAAAAAAAAGAAGGATTCGCACTTGCAGATTTATCTCTGGAAGCAGGTAAGGAAAGGCACGCAGGAATTATTTATAACTATAAAGGAATGGATAACATATCTCTCGTTTTAGGAAATAGATATTTTTAATTGCCTTTCCCTCGAACTAAACTGAAGTGCTGAATAAGACTGGAACGGTCAATTAAAACGCTCAATTTTTAGTAGTCCTTTCTTTCTGTTCAGTACTGTTCTTTATAATTCATTTTTTCTTATACCCAAGTGGTTCTCTAACAGAACTTTGTAAGGATGGGAGATTAATGTATTACTAGATTAATATATCATTTTAATGTAATTTCTTGTACATACATGCTCACAAGCACTAGCAAGCAGCAAAACCAAACTGGTAATAAGTTCTTTAGAACCTCCTCAGAGAACAGAGGTCAGGCTGTAAACTGAATTTCTAATGGGCTTATTGCTACAACACATAGGAGTGCCAGTGTCAGGAAAGGGAGATATGTTTCTCTGAGTTCTTCCACAGTCAGATCTGCTGCAAGGCAGCAGCAGGTGTTGCCCAGCTCCATAGCTAATCAACGTAATCAACAGCACAGCTCTCTTCTTTATTTAATTGCACATGGAATAAAAAATGCAAAACAAAATAGTTTGCCTAGTGCTTTGCTCCAGCCCAGATATTTTCAAAAAAGCGTTTTTCCAAGGGATCAGAAGATTAAGTATCTTTTCATAGTAACTGAACAAACAACACATCTAACAGTCTCTGTCATGCTATTAACCACCTTCTGTATAATTTACAGTTTATTTCTGTGCTGAACACATGTTACATGTTCCTAACTATTATCAATAGTTGCTTTATAACCAAAACCTTTTCTGATGCATTTTCCCCATTGCGTTACCACTTATACCTTCTTTTTGGGCTGTTGCTCTGTGCTTTACTAGGAAAACCACTCTGAACCCTCAAAACGCTACCACTTTGGCTGGAAGTGCCCTTATAGATCCTACAGGGGCCAGAGGAGGCCCCCATCAGATTACGCAGGGCCCCGGCGTGCAGTTAATTGCACCGAGCTACAGTCACCTACTGCTAATTTCAACATGATAAGGTGAATGAAGTTACACGGTGTGTTAGCACTGGCTTAAGGTACTCAGGAAGATATTATTTCCTTGGAAATCAATAAGAAGTAGAAGCATTGACTTCAGAAATATATATTTTTAATTAAAAAAAAATAAAAAAATCACTGCCCATGACAGGGAGGTTGGATTAAATGATCTCTAAGGTCCCTTCCAGCCTGGGCCATTCTATGATTCTATGATTCTTCCATGCTCCAAGCTAGAGATTGCTACAGATTTCACCAACATCAGCTACGTGTTACTGCACAAACAGTTGCTGCAGAACACGTGCCATTTGTTTTATAGGTCCTATTTATTTCTTTTGATATCCGGGAGAAAAGAAAAAAGATAATCTCTTACTTCCAGTCAGATACATTAACTGGAATGCATTGTTCAAGCATATTATTCCTGTACACATCTTTTCAAAGCAGCATTATAATAGGATATTGACTGTGTATGAATTGATGGAAAGAAAAAAAGCCAGTTGCGACCAAATCATAGAACTTTGCAGATTCGAGTTTTGATCAATAACGTATTAATTTAGATCCCTTGAGCAGAAACCTTTTACCTCTCTTCTCCCTCCCACACTCTGTCTTTCTTTTTTGGTCTCTTATCTCTCAGCATTTCAAAGGGACCCCATCAGGGTCCCACGCAATGAAGTGGAGGCAGTGAAATTGTGAAAGGTTACCCAATTGTAACTTCTATATGAAATGTGTTATTGTGTTGCTGTGAAAAGGCTTTTTAGTTATTGCAAGATACCGGAGAATTGTGAGTGAACTTTGGAGCGCTCACCCTCTTATTATCAAACTAACAGCAAACACCATCTTTTCATCTGCTGCCGTCTGCCTTTGCTGACATCTTTCATGTCCCAGTCAAGCTCTAAGAACCTCAGCTCTGGGCACCATCTCAGAAATGCTCGGCTGTATATTTTTTGGATTATTGGATTCTGGAAAATATCATTTCTAACTGGTGGTAGCAAATGAAACAGAAAAGATTTTTTTTTTTAGATACTGTTTTACATGTAACTATGTGCTATAAGATTAACGTACCTGATATGTAAAAATATTATTGTTTAATTGTTTCTATAGAAGATAGAGAAATTTTAGAGCTGGTGTATTTTACTCTGATTTAGAAAAACTCCTATCCTGTATGTTAGAAGCTCACTGTGTGGCTGTGCTCAAGTCATTTTGGTTGCCAATTAAGGAAGCCCTGGAGAACTTGCTTAATCTTAAAAAGATGTCCTTGTATATTCAAAATGAGAAACACGTGCCTTTATCTTTCCTGACCAGGAAGGGGACTCCTTCTACACCTAGATACATCGCTTCAGTTCAGGAGTACGTGTTATCAATCAGGTTTTTTATTTTTCTCTCCATTGGAAGAAAATGAGGAACTCGGAGTAATTCCCTGATCTGTCTTTCCACTTTGGACTGTAATCTACCTAAAGTTTATAATGTGCCATATAATGGAAGTGTCATCTAATGTGAGGCAGCCTGGTGCCACTGCAATACAAGTAATAAACAGCAATAGCTCTTAATCTAATGGCTTTTTTTCTTCTACAGACAAAGTCAGTGGCAAGGTCTTATATTAAGGTTCAAAAAGAGAGGAAAAAAAAACCATCATGGTTCATATATTTTCATAATTAGTCTCACGATGAACTGCAAACATGGCCTAATTTATGCGATAACCTGATCAGCTGAAAGAGATCTCTACAAAAACTGAGGTCTGCAATTACTGGAGACGAAACTGCAGTGTTTTTGCTACGCATGCTTTAGCTTGCTGTGAAAGAGATTTCTTTTAACACATTTTAGTCCAAACCTCTTAATCATTTCACACAGAATCAATAACTGCTGGAAAAAAAAAATGAAGAAGTGGATTCTTTCACACAGAACACCCCATAGCATATGTGTAGTTTTAATTAATATTATGGTCTTGTAAATATAGCTACAGGTGTGAAGCTATCTTTATCTGGTAGTTCTTTGCTCTTTATCTTATTTATCTAAAATAGCTTCCAATCCCTAAGTATAAGAATGAGACGTGGGGAAAGATGCTTGAAGTATTCTGGCGTTCCGTGGCTGGTCAGAAATACGTTTTGAAAAGCAGATTTTTTGTGATGCATCATGCCAATGCAGCAGCATTTTTCAGCAAACAGGGTTACTCTGTCTGTGTCTGGGAGGAGGTAAAATCCATGAGTGTAGTTTAAATCCAAAGGTTGATGCTCAGACAAGACATGCCTTGCCCTGCTCCAGCGCTGATGGGCACTGAATTCTCAAGCAGGGAGCTGTGGTCCAGCCCAATTGTTGGGTGAACCTGAGGATGGGACAAAACTTATCTACTGACATGACTTCAGAGCACTGATTTTGCATTTTCAGTTCCCTCTTTGAAAATAAGACAATGCTGCTTCAGTGTAAAACATTGAAACTCAAAGAACTGAAAGATGAGATGGAATTAAAACAAAACAAACCAAAAAAGATAATTAGTTCCTTTGCCCTGGGCTGCTGTTCAAGGCAGCGGAGGAGGCGATCTTCTAGAAGACACCTCTTCTAACATTCACTGTGTCCACAATCATCCCGAGCTCTTTTTGCACCTGATGGCATTTCTGCAGAGTGATACACGCGACGTGATTTATAGAGCTGCATTAGGGTGATGCATATCAGGACCCAGAAGGTCTAGTTCTCACCGCTTTGGAAAAAGTCTGGATAATTCTTCCAATATAAGCAGTGCAGATGATGTGCTTGCTCAGCTCAGCCGAATTTGTCTCGGTGGGTGTGGTTATCGTTTTTCCCCTATCACAAGAAAAAATGACTCACAAGAAGGACCTCCACGGAGCAGATCATTATCACCTTAAGAGCACTATTTACAGAGGTCTGCATGGGTATTTTAGAAATGTTTTCAAATGCTTTTACTAACTTACGACAGGGTCAGCATTCCTGTCTTTGCAATCAAGGCTTCATGCTAATATTAATTTGCTCCTATTTTGCTCTGCTTTGCAGTTTATCCCATGTTGAATGTCACCTTCGCCGGGTGTTTGGTGGCTTTTCTTTCACCCCAATGAAAGGCTGAAGCATGCCTGAACACGAGCGCTTCAAAATCCTTGCTTTTTACAAGGTATTTTGAGAGCGTAGAAACAGAAGACTGCTGCAAAAAGCTTGCGAGTGGTAAAATTCCACACTGACTGCATGTTGCGAGCACGTAGGAAAAAGGTGAAAAGGTTTTGTTTCATGTGTGATTTAATAAATAAGATGCAGGTTGTAAAAGCTGATAGTGAATTTGGCTGACGCAGAGGTAGCGCTGGGCAAAGAGATGACTTAAGAAGTTCAGCTGACACGCTAATGCCTACATAAAGAGCTAGCACTTACTCCACTGCTGTTGCTCCTATGAAATACAGATCACTAGAAAAAGGAAAAAAAAAAAAAAGAGAGCAAATAAGAAACAAAGAGAGGCTGAACACAAAAGCAAGAGGTATGAGAAATTCAGAGAATGAGAAAAGCATTGAAAAGTTATAGGATCGTTCAACTGTGTTTTCTTCTTTTCAGCTGACGTAAATCTACGTCTTCTCAAGGCAGGAAGAGGAGGACCAGCTATTGCAAAAACGTAATGGAAGCAGAGCTTTTATGTGAGATGACCCAGCAGGAAGGCAAAAGCCATCAGAATAAAACAGCTAACGAACCTCGTTGGCCTTAAACCCCAACAAAACAGCCATTTGTTAACCTGACTTCAAACCACTCCTTACAAACCCCCTGCTTCTCAGGGAGAGAGAGAAATGCTTCTTCCTTGCTCTGCTGATTTCTTAATTCATCATGTCAAGTAGACTGGGAGATGTTTATTGGCCTTGCCCATTCAAGGACTATAGTTTTAGACTGAACACACTCAACACAACTATGAAACAGAACAGAAACAAAAAACGGGCAAGCAAGAGATAGGTAAAATTCCAAAATATTTTCTCATGAAGCAACATTGTCCTCAAATCCTTGACGCAAAGTAGATATACTTCTTTGAATAGTTATTTTACACCTCCGGTTATAACGCTGAAAATAGAGTTACTTTTGATTCCTCCATTTTCTCTAAATAATTGCAATTTTAGAGAGGACATGAATATGCTAGTAGTATGCAATGAAATCTGAGGTTTGAGGTAGATTATATATTCCCAGTGGAGAACATAGCAATTGATATATTCAAGATGCAACCTATCATTATAAGTCAAGGACTCTGAGAAACATAGGAGTTCTGAATTAAAATGTCAACTTTTTCCTTTAAAAGTAGGAGTTAGCCATCCTACTTTTCCTATATCCTGGAAATGCTATATATCTGGATTAATTTACACAAGCTTTGTGTTAAATAATATGCTTGAATGAAGATAGTTGCCGGGTAGGATCGTTGTTAATTCATTTTGCCATTGCCCTAGGCAACATTGGCTCTGTCTCTATTGTTCAAAAAGGCTCTATTTTCTAAGGCCAGGAACTGCCATATTTTATTTTACCCACAATAGTTTTATACAGACATAATAGTTTTTAGAGTGGTCTATGTTTAAATACGTGTTTAAAGAGGAGGGAAGAGTGGACCCATGACGGCTACTACTTTAAGCTTTTAAGAGACACAGGTTCACTTCTTCTGCTTTACTTTTGATCTGCAGGAGGGATTGGTGCCCCAAGTGTGACCCAGGTACCGATTTAGGCGGTGATATCCAGAGCCACGATCCTAAAAACCTTGGATAAATCTCTGGAGGACATTGATGTTATTGTCTCAGAAGAAATATTGGGCAAAGGCTACTTCCAGACGCTTACTTTAAATTGTATTTTCACCATTATTTAGGGGTTGCATCGATTTTATTTACTACATCTGATCTACTTTTTTAAAGAGTTCAGTTTAGTTTTCCTTGTTGAAGTGGTAACATTATTAAGAGATCTCCAATGTGTTTCTGTTTTGCGCATCAGAAATGTTACCATTTTTTGAAATTGCCTAATAAAGGTTCAACATCTCCTTCAAATTCTAAATACTCAGGAGGCTGCATTTGCTTTTCCAAGTACATTATTAGGCGACATAATAAATCATCATTAGAATTTTAGCCTAATATATTATTAAAATAGTGCTGCTTAACTGTTCTGGCAAATGCCATTGCTGTTGTCTTAGGTCTCCAGTGGGCAGTATCTCAATTTAATGGGCTCCTCATAAACCAGTTACTTATTCTTCTTCTACATTTGCTAGGTAATTTTAAGTTTTAAGCAAAAGCCTGTTTCCGTTCTGAAGCTTAAATTGAACAAGACTGAATTTTTAAAAAAAAATTAATCACCAACTAATTACATTTTTGGAAAACATATTGTTGAAGAAGACAAAGGAAATCCAAAATTAGCAGGAAATGTTAGCATTTTTACATGTACCTGTTTTGAAGTTTTGGAAGCTAGGAGTGCAACCATTAGGGTTTGCAGTGGACTATGATAAAAAGCTGCAACACTTCTACCGATGTAGTTTGTTTTTGAGAGATTTTTTTAATAAGGGATGATGTATACCGAACCACACGTCTGTTTTCTGTTGGCTTCTACTCAGAAGCACAACTGCTACTATAACTTTTTTTTTTGTTTTTTTCAGTATGAATTTTTTGAGGATTGCTTTAACCATGTGTAGAGACAAGGAAATCAAACAATCCTGACAGCTGTTGGCCTACAGAGGTTAATCTCTTTTAAATGAAATGTAAGGCCAGGCCTTTTTTGCTAGCTAGAAAATATTATTCCCACAGGTTTGTCCATCTTCAATCTTAAATACCAGGTTCTCTCTTAATTGCTCGAGCATACATATGCTAAAAAACCCACCTATTCTGAAAAAATGTTATGCAAGCCTCTTGTCACACTGGTTACGCTGATTTCTTGTTACACATCTCATTCATTTAGAGTTGATAACGCCTGAAATAAATTCCTGTGAAAGAATTTTGTATGGCAAAGTTTTTTGCACAATTCTTAGGATTATCTCCTCTGGCTTTTGTTAAATGCTCTGACCAGTTTTGTGTTCCTAAACAATCCTAAAACCCATGTTGGGATTCCTTTGCCTACTTGATTATGCATAAAGTTTTGAGGAATTACACCTAGATTTTTGCAGGTGGATCATTACATACCCTGCACTTTCCTTCTCCTTTTGAGATGCCAAATGTCTTTTGATGCGAACATACTACAAACAAACACAATCTGAACAGCGATCTCACGTAAAATAGCACGAAGTTGGGCTGTATGACATAGAGAAACTGCTGTTATTGCAGTTAGACAGTGGGTATGCACGCACTTTAGCTCCAGGAAGGCAACCCAAAAAGGGCATATCTCCATTCTGAATTGCTTAGTCTCACATTTACTGCAAATTCCCTTCTCCGTTTTTACTCACTTCTTATTCACTCCTCCTAACTGCAGGAAGGAATCTACACAGGCAGCTTCCCCAAGTGTGAGAACACAGGGCTGAAGGAGCTGGGAAGAAGTGCCTTTTACTTGCCAGCTGAGAACTTTTGGCGCAGAATCACACAGGAAGCCAAAAGAAAGACCCTTGTGACAGATTTGTCACAGGGTCAGAAGCAAACAGAGCCTCGAGAGAGCTCTGTGCAGCACCTGGGAGTCTGGAAGCTGGTTTCAGGGCTACCCAGGGCTGGGAGCTTACAAAATCCTTCTGTATAGAAGCCTAGGAAGCCTTGCCAGGGTACAAAATGACAACTAAACAACCAAAAGGCACCCAGCGTCAGAAAGCATTCAGCATCTCAAAGGTGTGGGTCATGTACTTCACCTGCACATATTCTCTTTTAATACTTACTCTGCATTTTAACCTGTTCTGGTAATTATGTTTCCTTACGAATAGTCCACCCGTGATTGATAAGAGGAGCTGACACGATTAATTAGTGTTCTGACCCCACTTTCTTTAAAGCCAATGACAAAACTCCTATTGACTTCAAACGGCGCAGGATAAAGCTTTAAAGAACACGCTTTTATTGCACCATATCAAATAAATTGCCAACACCCAGACACTGCTGAGAGGCGATAAGTATTCAAGGGGACATGCTGGGATTCAGAGACGTCTTTTTCTATGTGGTCTTCCATTTCAAACTTTTTCAATATCATATTCTGGAAAGATACTGTGGTCAGTTGACCCTGGCTGGAGGCCAGGTGCCCACCAAAGACACTCCATCACTGCCCTACTCAGTCAGGAAGGGGAGAGAAACCAGAACCAAAGGCTCATGGGCTGAGGTATGGACCGCGACATCACTCAGCAATTAGTCATGGGCCAAAGAGACTTGACTTGGGGAGTTACCAATCTAATCAGAATAAAATAATGAGAAATAAAACCAAATCTTAGCCTCGGCCAGTGGCAGGTCCACCTTGGAGCCAGCTGGCATTGGCTCCATCAGACACGGGAGAAGTTTCTAGTAGCTCTTTACAGAAGTCAATCATAGAATCACAGAATCAATCATAGAATCACAGAACAGTTTCAGCTGGAATACACCTTTAAGATCATCAAGTCCAACCTTTCTCCTAGCCCTAAGAACACCTCGCTACCAAAACCTAGCTGTGCCAACTCGGCGCAGATACCTACTTTCAATAATGGATACGTTTGTCATTTGAAATAATTGCCAAATGAAATGAAACAATTTTACAGAGGTGCCTTCATTTTCTATGTGTTCGAAATGCCATGGGAATGTTGCTACTGGCTTCAGCACGTCCCTGAATCCATTCCAGAAAACTTGACAGATTTATGGAAAGTAGGTTTCAGTATGTTGTTGTTCCTCTCCTCCCAACTTCATAGAACAATAAGACTGTATTTATAACATCTTCCTTTCTGTATGCACATATTTCCTTTTCCACAGAAGGAAGAAGTTCATAAACAATGACCCCACTGTGAAGTGGCTAAGGCAGAACATCAGTAGGATGATTAACTCTTCCATGTCAGACACGAAAAAGGAAAAGATGCAAGTCTGACGCATAGGGCACGCACGGGGGAGGGGGATGTTCAAAGGGACTGGTGTGGAAAATACATTAGCAGGTACTCTAATGAGTGGGAAAAACTGGAGCCTGGGGTTGCAACAATGTAAATTTCTGAGATTTTTTTAATGACAAACCTGGCATACAAGTTGTAACCCTGTTCTGGCCCATGTCATTGCTCATCTTTCCCTCAGTTTTCTGGGATATGCTTTTTTTGTGGGGTTGTTATGGTACAGTGTCGCTCAGAGGTGAGAACAAACAGGCAACTTCTAAGATACCGGAGAAGATAGAGAATATCTAAAGCGGATTTATTCATGGACACATACTTCAAAGTGCAGAGAGAAGACTCGTGAATGCATAAATCATTGACTCATATAGTTTGTGTATATAAATCGTATAATGAGCCATGAGTCCTGAAGTGTGAGTCCCCTCACGCTCAGCACAGCAACTCTCTACATCCCAGTCCTGGATTAATATGGCATCCATTTTTCTGCAAGTGTGATAAAAGATCAGAAATCTTCTAAAATAGAACTGATGTGGGCAAAGTGTTTTTATTTTTTTAACCGTGGCATTTCACCGAGCTGGGCTAGAGGTGAGTCTGTGCTGCTGCCGTTGCAGATGTCAGGTATCTAGTGGAGCTCTTCACCCGGTTCTTCTTCCAGCTTTTGAGTCCCTGATAAATCGTGCTTGAAATTAGCCCTGGGGGGAGGCACACCTTGAAGAGGCCAGATAGCTGAGCTGCAACAGTGAGAAATAATCCCTTTGCCACAAGGTGGATTTAGCATGGCGGCTTCGGAGCTTCGCACTCCATACCTCCTCTACGCTTCCACATTTGGCTCTCTCTGGCACTGGCAGGACACGTGCCTTGTCCAGGGGCTGTCGTACCCTTCGCCAGCCCACGCAGTTAAGAAGAGCATCTGCTTCTGCTATAGCCTGAATTTCTTTTCTGCAAGGAGGCAGAGGACCAGCTGCAGAGGGTAGATAGTGGGTACCTCCTACCAGGTGAAAATGATTAAAGAAGTATTCACGATCTGCAACGCCCAAGTTATGGCCCTACACTTCCCAGATGAGTTAAATTAGTACCATCGCAGCCTGATTTAACCCCATCTCTTGCATCGTAACGTCCATCTGGTTCAAGCAGGCTCCTTCCAACGGATTCATATTTCCATTTGGAGTACCACACCAGCCTTGCAGATCAAAGTGGACATTTATCAGAGTCCTTTTCAATGCATAGTTATGCCATAACGCCGCTCTCAAAAAACTAATTTAGCATACACCAGCCTACAGAGATCTTGTTTTCATAGCAAGCTGCTTTTAAATATATGCCCGATAATGTCAACAAAATGAAAGATGAATTTGCATAAAATGAATTTCTTTAAGTCTGCTAAATGCAGACAGAAATATATATATTTATATATCCAACGGGATATATGAGGGAACTGAACAAACAGAAAGGTCTCTTCTGCCTATAAAGGTATGTGGCAGTGAACAATTTATGAGAAATTATAGACATGGTTATACACTTACTGGTAGGAACTTAAGAAACATAAATCAATGACAAAAATCACAGTTAAATCTTAGATTATTTTTCAGGGAAGTGTAATTGCGTGCTGAGTAGGTTTTAAGTCTCACACTACTTAAGCCCATAACAAAACAAACAAAAAAAACCCCCCAAAATTATTAAAACATATGGAAGGATGTAAAATTACCTTAGAAAGGTGGATGAATGTTTTGTTAAAGTCTTGAGCACTTTATTTTAATGGATTGTTGACTGGTTTTCTACAATAGGTTTTCTTTGAGTTGGTTTCTTTTTTTGGTAGTTTAAGAGATAAGCAGTGAAGATATTTTAGGTGTTTAGTAGCGTGAAGAAAGATAAGAAAGACAAAAAGCTAGAGCCCGGATTTAACGTTGGGATAATTAGCTTACTCCTCAAACAGAACAGTGGTTCTCTTGAACTTTGCATGAAGTATGACTCTACTGTAAAAACCTTGGTAAATACGTTAAACCTACAAGAGCAAAATGTTCAAATACTATTGGGATGAGCTTAGTTCTAAAATAAGCAGAAAAGGATGCTCCAGGATAACGGGGGCATATAATTAAACTGCTCAGATTCAACATATTAATTACAAGCTAATCATAATGGTTTACCTATCCAGTAGCTTCCAAAGACACTAGAAAATACGTTGTTATTATTACTGTTACTAAAAAATCAGAAATATGCTGTATCTGCTGTTGTAGAGTTCTGAGTTTTCCATTAGATTTGTTTCACATATCAAAATAGCTTTTTCACAGTAGGCAGACTAACAACAAGCGAGAAAGAGTCAAGAGAGAGATGTGCTGCCGGCTCACTTTACACACCATTTGACTGCCTTAGGTCAAGCTCTTTGCCTATGAAATGAACAGTGTTGAATAATTCGCCTAATTATACATTTATACTCAAATTCTCAAGTAAATAAGTAATTCTGTCCTTAGTTAATTGAACTTCCATTGGACCATTCTGTAGGGAAGAACAATTTTCAGAATAAAGGTGGGCGGTATGCGACTTCTTTTTAAGAGAAAGAAAAAGAACTAACGGCGAATGAGTTACTTCTTCTCTGCCAGCAGTTACACCCAGGAGATCAGCCTTGCCTAAGGTAGTTGCACCGAGTAATGCTGGATAGCACAGCACATTTTTGTTAGGGAACATACAAAGCATATGTTTCTGGGATGCTGATAAAAAACCGTTGTTTCCCCACATGGAATTAGAAGGTTTGGCTCACAGATCCATTCCCAATACACCTGGGAGACGACTACACTTTTAAGAAGCCAGTGACAGTATTTTGAAACAATTCTCTATATAGATTAATTTCTAATCACATACCTATGGTGTCAGCATAAACTTCTTTGCCTTTCCTATATACATAAATTAATGCTTTAATGTTTACTGATATTCGTATTGATGGCATCACTGTACTGCCCACACCTATTACTCCTTCTGCACTAAAGGGGTAAATCCCTGACCTTTGCCTTTCCTATATACATAAATTAATACTTTAATGTTTACTGATATTAGTATTGATGGCATCACTGTACTGCCCACATCTATTACTCCTTCTGCACTAAAGGGGTAAATCAAGGTCTCCGAAAGTGATCGGTAAGGTACATTTTGTGTTTTCAAGAAGTTTTAAGCAGGTCTGTCTATCAGAGGGTTAATGTTTAACTGTCGAGAAGCAGGGCTGAATGAAAGATTACAAAATTAAGTATCCAAAAGAAGCACTCATTACTCTCTTTTTAATAAAAAATGTGACTGTGGGGTAGATGTCATCATAGCTGACAGTCTTATAAATGTGAAATTGCTGAGCCTCTTGAAAAGTCTGCAAGGTAAGGAGCGGCGACGCTATGTAAATTTTACTGTGTAATTTTGCTGTGTACATATTCTTGTACAGCACCAAACTGATAACGGCACACTATTTGCATCCAGTTAGTCATGATACAGAAGCCAGAGGGAAAAACGTAGTCACAAGGATGAACTTCCCAAGTGGCTTACTTCTGCAGCATTAGCGGTATTTCTGCAGATTCAAATGGGATTTTTTTCTTATTTCAAATGCAGCAGCAGCAGCATTAAAGCTGAGGGTCCAACCCTCCAAACCAAAGCAGTAAATGTATATTCCCCTAATATTTACACAACCATAAACTTTATCCTAAACTCAGTGTTAATTCCAAAGTATTTTACGATAAACTGATATTTCTACGCATGTCCAAGCTTGCGTACACCAAGGTCTATAAACTTACAACTCCCTAAGGGTGGTATCTAACCCTGTAAGAACACCTCCACCGTGCATGGAATCAGATCTCCTGTTTTCAAACCTTATGAGCTGGCATAAAACACTAAGTTAATATTCAGAGGTTGTATTTATTATACATGACAAGAGGCAAAAAGGCGTTATTAATATGTAACAAGCACCATATATTAAGAATGTAATGAAGATGCAGCGAGTGACTTCAAACCAATCATATCATTGTTTCATGCTGCGAAATTTGCCCAAATTTTCTTAGGAGTTCAAAAGGAATAGAATTGATACTTCTTGAATATGTTGTTCCGTAACCTGATCATATTGTTGTCACTCCTTCCTGTCTCGGTAGCATTTCCTAGTTGAAATCCTAGAGGCACGTGAATATATCACAAACCCATCTCTGCCTTTAACAGAAGGATATTTTTGCA
>NW_009715306.1:0-16766 GCF_000703405.1 Apaloderma vittatum
CGCGGGCGGGGAAGGGCGAGTCGTGCCCCCGCAGCTACGGAGGCATCGCCCGCGTAACGCGGGATCCCTCCATCAGCTGCAAAGCTGTCGCGCCCTGACACAGAACGGCGAAGATGGATTTTCGATCCCGCTCTCTCAGGCGTCTGGCCAGCAAAAACTTAATTAACCGAGAAAGATTAATCGAAAGAGGCGTCGTAGACATTAGCTAGAGCGAAGAGGCATCCTCCCCCTTGTGTCTTCTAGGCATTATTCCGCCTTTTTCTGTCAATAGTCACTTTCAGTGCTCATTTCTCACAGCAGGATGTGGTAAAAATAGAGTTATCAGTTTGCTTCAAGCAACGTTTGTTGTCTTTTTTTCTGGCTGCTGGTTCTGTGCTTCCTGCCACGCTTTCTTCTCTACATATTACCATGAGATGCAACACAGAAAAAAACACCCCACCCTTAATCCTGCCTCTAAACACTTCTGTGTATCAGATTCATGGCTCTGAGCACGGCCAGCTGAGGTTCCTGCCTGGCACACCTAAGAAGATGGTACCAGTTTGGAGGCTTCACAAAACCAGGAGAATTTCAGGAAGGCCTCAGATATGGGATGCAGGACCAGGGATGTTGTTCGAAGCACAGACAGGGAACAGGTGAAATTTCCGAGTGACAAAAAGAGGAAGGCAAGAAACTGTTGAGAAAGGCAACAGCTCTTGCAGGAAAGCAAACAGAGACCATAGTACAGGCAAAAATGAATCCTAAAAAAAGAGCTCAATTTGACGGTCCAGTATAGTTAATCTGACGTCCTAGTATATCTTAAAAGAATTATTGCTACATTAGTTTCCCTTCAATACAGTTTGGATAGTTCCTTTCTTCCCTGCTTCTCATTAAAGTAAGAAGTGAGACCAAAAGGTACTACTAAGTCATGTCTTTGAGGAAAGATAGGGATAAGTAGTTCTTGCCAAGATGGTATGATTTCATGCAAGCTTCATCCTTTACGCTTGTCGTTTAATGATTTTGCTAAGAGTTTTGGTGGGGATGCTGTTTTAGCCCGTCATTTTGACCAGTCATTTGACTGCTCCTATAATTCACTTCTGGGCTCCGTCTTTTCTTCAGCCTACCACCACTTGCTGGAATTGTACACCTGAGCTGCTACAACAACTGGTGTCATGCCAAACATTTATCTTTCTGACTGATAGCTTTTTTAAAGCCGTGCCAATTGACCAAAATATAAACTTGGAAAATTGCCAGATTATTTAGATCATTTATTGTAGAAAGCTGATGTACATTTAAACATGATGGAAACTACCGACCTGTCAGCCTCACCTCTTTGCCTGGGAAGATCATGGAACAGATCCTCCTAGAAGCTCTGCTAAGGCAAGCTCTGTCTTGAGACAGCCTGCATGACTTCACCAAGGACAAGTCCAGTCTGACCAACCGGTCACATCAAGTGACTGCATCAGTGGCCAAGGGAAGAGCTAGAGGTGTCATCTATCTGGAATTCTGTAAGGCCTTTGACATTGTCCCCCACAACATCCTTCTCTCTAAATTGGAGAGATGGGGACTTGATGGGTAGACTGTTCAGTAGATGAGGAATTGGTCGGATGATCACCCAGAATATAGTGGTCAATGGCTCAATATCCAGATGGAGATCAGTGACAAGTGGTGCCCCTCAGTCAGAGGTCCATATTGGGACCAGCACTGTTTAATATCTTCATCAGTGACATAGACAGTGGGATCAAGTGCACCCTCAGCACATTTGCAGATGACACCAAGCTGAGTGGTGTGGTTGACAAGTCTGAGGGAAGGGATGCCATCCAGAGAGACCTTACAAGCTTGAGAAGTGGGCACATATGAACCTCAAGAAATTCAACAACGCCAAGTGCAAGGTCCTGCACCTGGGCCAGGGCAACTCCTGGTATCAATACAGGCTGGGCGATAAGTGGAGTAAGAGCAGCCCTACAGAGGAGGACATGGGGATGTTGGCAGATGAAAAGCTGGACATGAGCTGTCGATGTGCACTCACAGCCCTGCAGGCCAACTGTATCCTAGGCTGCATCAAAAGAAATGTGGCCAGCTGGTCGAGGGAGATGATTCTGCTTCTCCAGTCTGCTCTGGTGAGACCCTACCTGCAGTACTGCATTCAGCTCTGGAGTTCTCAGCACAAGAAAGACATGGGCCTGCTCATGAGGGTCTGGAGGAAAGCCAAAAAGATAGTCAGGGGGACTGGAGCTCCTCCCTTATGAAGACAGGCTGTGAGAGCTGGGTTTTTTTAGCCTGGAGAAGAGAAGGCTCTGGAGAAAACTTATAGTCGCCTTCCAGTGCTTAAAGGAGGCCTAATGGGAAAGATGAGAAGGTGAGGAGGGACTGTCTATCAGGAAATGCAGTGACAGGATGAGAGGTAATGGTTTTAAGCTAAAAGAAAATAGGTTCAGGCTAGATAGAAGAAATTTTTTACTATGAGGGTGATGAGACACTGGAGCAGGTTGTCCAGAGGAGCTGTATATGCCCCATCCCTGGAAGCATTTAAGGTCGAGTTGGACAGGGCTTTGAACAACCTGATCTAGTTGGAGGTGTCCCTGCTCATTACAGAGGGAGTTGGACTAGATGACCTTTAAAGGTCCCTTCCAACCCTAACCTTTCTATATGATTCTATGATTTTATGATTCTATGCTCATCGTAACCTTCTGTTTATCATAAGTCTTGCATACATTTGATATTATATACATGTGGGTCTCCTTGAGGAGGCTGGTTAGCTCAGTCAGTTGAGCGTAGTGCTAACAACGCCAAGGTCGCGGGTTTGATTCTCGTTCAGTCCCCATGTGTTGCCTGATCTAGTTGAGAGGTGTCGTCCCTGGTGGCAGGAAGGCTGGATTAAAATGATCTCTAAGGTCCCTTCCAGCCTAGGCCACTCTATGATTGTATGATCTTCTGCACATAACTGTTTAGAATACAGTCACACAGAACAAGACAACTTGTTTTCAACTCCCAAAAGGCAAATCTCCTGGCACAAAGGTTATGCAGTTTGACCCCTTCAAGACATCCACCTCTGTTACACAGAAGTAATGCTAAAAAGTTACAAGATAGATTCTTGTCATATTATACACTTTGGTGAAAGTGTTTGATTAACACAACTAAACCTTTCCTGTAAGGCCTAGATTTTCAGGAGTTAATCTTTTGGTCTGAGAACACTATTTCTGCATTGGATTAAACTGGTTAAATTAAACACAATTAATTTAAATAAATAAATATTAAAAATTAAATAGATAAATTTAATTGGATTAAATTAAACCTAGAATGAATAATATGTGTATCCACTCTCTCCTTTCCCTTCTCTCCCAAGAGAACCTGAATATCAGGAAAGAACACAAAACAGAACTAAAAAAAATTATTTCCCCCTGCCCAGAAAGGAAAGAACTGTTCAGCCCCAGAATAGCCTATAACCTGATGCATCATCACAACATATTTGTACTTCTTAACCACTGGATAAAATACCTATATTTGTTTGTGCCGGGATTTCTACTTCCAAAGCTCTAACAATGTATTCTTGTATTGTTTGCCCCTTGTTTGAAATCAAAAATTGTAAAAAGCATCCATTTTAAGTGAAAACCACCTCAGTTATCTAACAATAATATGCAACTCTTTCGAGAGTTTTCCTGCCATTTAAAGGAACATAGAACTAGCAAGAAGGAAGAGGACAGCCATGAAGAGCAGCTTTTGTCAGTGGAGGAGGCTGAACTGCTGGAAGTCTCGTCCAGCCTTTTTTTTTTTGTTTCTGTGAAAACCACTACAAGTCTTTCTTTGACCTGGCAGAATCCATTTTTTCCTGCAGTTTGACACAAACTAGGTGGTTTGAGAAAGGCACAGCCCTCCTTCAAGTGATGGGTTGGCTTGCTGACAGACTGGGCAAAAGTTTCCAGTCTGGACCACAACCTGCAGACACAGCTCCGACCGCTCCATGACATTGCTGTAGGAGCCACTGGCTGACTGTAAATTCATACTTTTTCCGAGTTCAGTTCTCTGCACCAGGGACTCTTTTGTGGCTACTCAGGCTGTTGCCCTCCTGTACAGACACAGCACAAGACTTTTGTATCAGTGAGAATCTTAACTGCCCTCCTCCTTCAGTGTAAGCAAATTTCACCTACGGTGAAAGCCTCTTAAACGAAAAAAAAAAGGAACAAAGAAAATAATTACTTGCCACTACAGCCAGCGTTTTTTTTTAGTTCCATCACAATTGCCCTGTAAGAACACTATGTTTTCCTCTCACTCTGGTATTCCTCTGTGAGGACGTAAGTACACACTCAAGGTCCCTAATGCTACATCATACATAATAGGAAGCACTAAACCTAGAGTATCTTTAAAAGGTCAGTCTCGGTTCTGCTGCTGAACAACCAAAGCTAACAGACGTGCCTCATTTGTTCCGTCATCTGTTTGCTTCGTCGTTTGTTTTCTTTTCTTACACATATCCTTGCAGACGGGTTGATCTATTTAACTACACACAGGCCAATGTCTGAATAGCTCACCTAGAAGCACCAGCAACACAGAAAGAGAAAATGGGAAAAACCCCAGATGATTACATACTGCTGTTAAAGCATAACAAAACTCCTGTCAACACCAGCAGTCTGGTGCACAGACTGAGGCCAGAGTAAACCCTTTTTGCAGTAACTGAGTCATTGTGGGGATGACGTTTTCTTCATCTTACTGTGAGAGATCAAACCACCGAGAAGGGGGGAGACATCGTTTGCAAGGTGATCATTACTTCTGCCTTCTTGATATTCCTTCTTTCATTTGCTTCGTCACTTCACCAATTTGCATGGCTCCACCTTTCTTCCCTTTACACTTTTTCCCCGTAGCAACTCTGCCTCCATACATCCCACTTTTGCCTCCTCTCCTATCAACAAGTTACGTAATAGTGCAGGCTGAACTTTAGAAGGGAAAACTGTGAAGACAAAGGGTCGTTAGCTGATGTAGAACAATAGCAAGCTTTCTAGCATTGTAGACTATGAGCCAAAGAAGGGAGAAAAGAAATAGAGGCAGGCTAAGTACAAGTGGAATAAAAGAAGTTAAGAAAGTTTTAAAGTAGAGAGCAGAAAGTTATACAAGGTCATCTTTCACCTAGGACTGTTGGTTCCGCAGACCTGACAGTACACGCTTAGGCTAGTTAGATGCCCCACAGCCACATGCTAGCAAGGAAATAAGTCAGTGATTATGTATCATGAGAAAGGCTTGTTGTGACACGGCATTCATCTGCCACTAAATTCATGTTCATGAAGAGGTTCCTATCTTCAGGCGCACAAATTCCCATTTTTCAGAGCAAGTTCCTGAAGGGATGATAAAGTCTTTGAGGGGGATAGCTAACTTTTCATATTTCTAATAAGTGTAGAGCTTTAAAAGGCAGAAGTCTTGAATTTACTTTCCTACGGTAAGGTAGCATAACACATTTTATTGGACATTTGAAACATTGATTATGGCAATTAAGATGAAATTTTAACACGTATGTTAAACAAAAAGAAGCCTAAATGCTTTATTGAACTCCTGGAACTTGCCAAATCACTTCCGGGGATCCCTATCTTACTTCCACTGTGCCTCCAAGGAAAAATCATCTTCTCCAAAGCATTGCCATTAGGCTTTCATATCAATAGCCAAATCAGAAGAGGTAGAGAAGAATGGAGGTCATCCTTCTGACAACCACCGTTTAAGTTGGTTTCACTTGAATATTTTTGCTGCACTGTTGGATGCTTTGAATTCTGTGCTTTAGTTTGTACTCTCAGTGCCATGACTAGAGTCCATCATAGATGGAGCCCATCTCCGGAGTGTAAACAGAGACACGTTTCCAAGTCTTAGTTGTTATTAAATAATAGTCGTTACAAGTCTAATCCTGAGACAAGGTGAGTACTGGTGAAGTGAGTAGGAAGACAATATTGCCAAGTTTTGGGGATATTTCAGAATGTGTAAGCACTGTTCCTTATCCCCTAACTAGGAGCAGCTTTAAACTCAGTAAAATTCTTTTCCTGAAACTCTGAGAGATAAGCAGTTAAACATGGGATCCTCCCTCTAGGTAGCTAGTGAACACACTTCATTTTCTCTCCCTCCTTCCAAAAATTGAATTAGTTATACTTTCATCATATCCTTTTATTCAACTGCTTTGGCATATTATGCTATTTAAATGTTTAAGTATGTTGACTGTACAGTTCAAGGTTAATTAGATCAGAAGGCTCACTGCCCTTCAGCTTTTGTCTACACTGCGAGGTTCATCCATTCATACCACAAGCCTGTTTAATTTTTGCATACAAAGCAGAGCCCATTTTTTGCATTCAGGAGCCCTGCAGCTGTGAACTATTTGGCATATGAAACACCAACCACATTGGCTGCAGCATCTAATGGTAAGCCTCTGCAAGCAGAATTAGCTAAATTTACAGAAGACAACATATTCTCTTAAGTTTGTAACAAACTCCTTTAAAAATAAGAAAAAAATTATCTTTAAATATCAAAAAACAATTCTCACACATCCAGCCAAGAATTAGAAACTATTTAGCTACAAAAAGACATAAAAAAAAGAGGCAGTGTGGCCTTTTTATCTGTAGCACCTTTTTTTTTCTGTAACACCCTTACAAGGGTGCTACAGAACTGTTATATCTAGATATCTCCAAACAGAAAACTGAAGGATATGAGAAGAAAGAAAACAAGAGGACATATAGTCAACTTACTCACTGCAAGAAGTTAGAGGCCCTAACTAAAACTCTTAAGTCTACTTTTGCTTCTTAAGATAGATTTGTAAAAGGAAAAAAATCTTAGTGGCATAGGGAAAAAGTACATCATGTGATATAACAATGAAAAACTCCAGGAAGCTGAAATTTACCAAAGTTGCAGAGTAAGAAAACATCCCACTTAGGAAATAGATTTATTTAATGAAGTGAGGGTTTTGTTTCTTCTCTCTTTTCATTTTCATTCTGGCTGTGGCTGCCGTTTTGGGGAACAAGAAAGTCCCTGCCTCAGATGTTTCCTGTGAGTTATCAGGAAGTACTAAAGATAAGTCAACAGCTTTCACAGAAATAAAATCTCAAAACCTGCCACAAATCCATGGAGGTGTTCTTATTTGTCTCGATAATAGTCTTTAAAATAAGAGAATAAGCCTTTTGAGTGGGCAAGAGTAGAGGGCTGTAGGGAAGCTAAGTTACCCACTTCTAAGTAAAAAGGAGGGGTTAATAAAGTTTATATATGTAAAGTCTTTTTTAAATGCATAAATCAGAAGCATTGTTGCTTAATCCTTGCTCTTCATTAATACAGGCACTCTTTTCAGCCCTGCAGATAGTGAGAGTACAACTTGAAAATTAAAGTTTTTGTTTTCGTTCACTTTTGTTGTTCTGCTTTCTCATCTTTACTGTCTTCTGTGAACTTTTCTGCACTGTAAGGCAGATGAAACCAGATTAAGGAAACCAATGAAATCTCTTCTGTTGGGTAAACCAGGAAAGACCTGAAGTTAGTATTTTTTCTTTTTTTTTTTTAAATAAACTTGCAAACCGAAATAAGCATAGTGAAATACAATGTCCATACCATGAAAGGATAACCGAACTGGGCAAGTGAGGGAGATATATTCATGTTACTGAGCCCTAGGGTCTGTCATGTGTAATTCTACTCTAAAAGCATCAATTTTATAATCAACTTTTGCAAACCTCCAGCAGGAAGAATGGAACGAGCGTCCCAGATGTGCTAACCAACTAGGATATGAGTCTGCTCTCAGTAGAGCATGTTTTAAACATGGGTAACTCTCTGCATTTGAGGTAGCTTCTTTGCTGATGGGAACTGCTGGAAGTTTAAAAGAAATCTTTTTGCACACATGACAAGAGATAGCTGCTCTCAAAAGCTCTGTTTGGGAAGTGTCTGGAGTCCTAGGAAGAAACTGAGGCACAATATTTAAAGTAGGGATTAGATAAACTTAAATCAATGTTAAATCAGTGGTAAAAATGCCACGTTCTTCACTTAGGAATATTTTTAGATCCTACCCGTTTCTAGTTATTTGGGGAAATTATCCACTGTGTCTCCTACACACAGTTACATGTGCCCGAGTTACATCTCGGGCACAGTTACATGTCCTCTAGTTTATTCTCCACCTTATTCAAACACCTGTAGTAAAAATACCTGCCTGAGGCCTTCTTCCAGGGATGTGGTACCGTGCAACAAGGAAGAGGACTTGCTGGGACTCCCTTTCTGCAGAGCTGGGGTTTCCCACCCTGCCAGATGTGGCTTATGTTGTCTCCCCATACTCAAGGTCCCACATGCATCTCTCCACTACTCCGTCAATTCACTGAATCTCTTTTGTCCCCCAATACTTTAATTCATTTCTCCTTCATGGAAAGAAACACATCAGAGAGCAAATGAAGTGCTTTCAAAGAGCTGAGTTGGGAATAATGCTCTTGGGAGGACAATGGCTTCAGTTAAATATTCTTTGATCTGTAGGTTATTATAAAATCACCTGAAACTCTCGGCTCTGCTAACCCACATACAAGAAGGTAAGCTCTCAGACTCTTTTTCTCAAATTCTCATTTTGCCTACTTTTCAACATAGTCAGTGTGTTTCTGTTTGTCAGGAATGTTCCTCCAAATTTCACAGTTCACCTTGAGCACTGGGTGGGCTGCTTCTGCTGTCAACAAGAGGTGAACAAAACTATCAGAGTGGCAGACTTTGCAGTCGTAGACACAAATAGAAGAGTTGGGAGTAGAGCAGATTGTTTATCATGAAGCAATATAATCTCTGACATTTTTTCTCATATCCTCTAATTTTGTATTGTCTTTACTGATATCCTGACTTACTTTCAGTCTGTGTGTGATACCAGCTGCAGTTACCTAGTGTTTGCATGCTTGGATGAGGACATCCATTCTTTCTCCCGCATCCTTTTTTTTTTTTTTCCTCTGGACAACGATTATTTTTTGTTCAGCTAGCTTGGACTTTTTCCAGTTGGTTCACATGATTCTTGAAATGTGGTACCAACACACGCTGTGCTTACTGCAAGTTGCCATGTTGATCCTTTTGTCTTACCCGTGGCACTCATGCTCTAACTCCTTTGAAAGGCTTTGCATAACAATATGACATCACTGACTCACAAACAGTTTGTGATTCACTGTATCCCCCAACCCTTTCTGCAGAATGTTTCCAATAAATTCACTCCCTTATCTTGTGATTGTAAGTGGAAATAAAGCATTATATATGCCGATTTCTAATCTTACTTGTTTCACCAGCTTGTCAAGATAATTTTGAACTATAAATTTCTCCCTCGAAGTCTTTGCAAGTCTTTCCAGCTTAGTGTTTCCCACGAGTTTAATAACTATAATTTTGCATGTAATTAATGAATAGACTGAGGATAACCTGCATAACCTCATTTTATACGGTTTTACAGTTCAGCAGTGACCAGCTGGTCTGCATATGCCCTGGTTACGTAAGTATGCTATAATCGTGGCTTTTCTATCTAGCACAGCAGCATCCAATCAGCGCATTTCCTGCTAGCTTGATTGTAAGGTGTCATGTGAGAGGATACCAAAACTCACAAATGCCAAGATGAGGCAGCTATCACTTATTCTTGTGCATGTGGCCTGCCCTCACTGAGAAAAAATAGATACCGTACTGGGCTTGTATTATCAACCATCCGTGAAGTAGTAGCGCATTTGCAGAATGTCCTCCTTATACCCTCTTAATTGTGTCTTACTTTCTGCTTTGACATCGTTGGATTTTTTAGACTGTACTTTTTTCTCTTTGGTAATTTGATTTATGTTGGTGGGGGCTTTTTTTTGGTTTTATTTTTATTTTTAGTATGATTCTTTTTTAGTTTTGGGGTCAATGTAGTTTAATCAAATTGATTTTTCTACACTTCACTATTGCTTGGATCGGGATGGTTTGAGCACATGTAACTTCTGATTTTTTTAGAATTTTTTGTTTATTTTCACTTTTTTCTCGTTAAATCTTTTCTAGCAATGTGAAGAGTTTCAGAAGTGTTTTATTGAAGTCCACTGTCTTTCTTCATCTCCCTTGTCTTTTCATGAAGAGTTGTGCAACTTGTTTGCTTCTTTGGTTCTCTCAGCTGGATTTTCTCAGATTCAGATCTAGAAAGCCTTCCCTATAGGATGTCTTACGTCTTTTACATCAACAGAATCTCTCTCAAACTTTCTACCTGTGAGCAAACTTTCTCCCACTATACCCATTCATCAGCAGATATGTGTTAATCTGAGTAGTGAACTTGGTGATAGTGAAGTACCTTAGCATGATTTTATTAGAAATGCTCCCCTTAAGATTATATCCCCTGAATCTTCCTTGTGCAGTGCTCTGAAGTCATACCACAGTGGGATCTCTGCTTTCTCTTCACCCCTATTTTCGCTGAGGTTTGGGCAGATCTCCTCATGAGTTCTCGACCTCAGAACAGGCACTCACGTTCTCAATGTGCAAATCATGGTTTCCCTTCATTCTTCAGCATGCAATGTTCTTCCTCTAACAGTACGTGCCTTGTGAACTACTCTACCACCACGATTACTATGCTAATGAAATTCTGGTGTGAAAGCGTCGCGGGTTAGGGCTGGGACAGCCAACGTGGACAGACACTCTCTAACCCTCTCTTCTCACCCCAAAACAGGAAGGAAAAGGGAATGAGGCAGAGAGAATTACAGGTTAGGAAAGAAAAACTAGAACAGCTTTAATGAAACAGTAATGGAAATAATAGTGAAATGATAAAAATAAAGAACTATATACGACCATATATAAGTCCAATATCAAACCTGGCTCCCCCCCCCCGATAGCAATCCCCACTGATGCTGCAGAGCAGGGGGCACTGGGGAAGCCTCCGGCTCAGTGGCGGTGGGACCGGGATATCGGAGCTAGATTCAAGAACTCATGATCTGGATCAAAAGCAGGAGATCGGACAGAGTCCTCCCTGGATGCTGGCCTTTGCAGAAAAGGGAAAAAAGGGCAGAAAGTCTTCTGATCACTCAACTTATATGATGTATATGGAATTGAATACTCTTGTTGGTCACCTGTCCTGTCTATTACCCCCTGGAGGTGCAACCTTTTACTTCCTTGTGACCCCTCTTACTACCCGGCACCCCCAGCGTGGCACACAAGAGCCAGCAGTGGCCTTGGTCACTACAGGAGTAAGTATCGGCCAGAGCCTTTCTGCATCCCAGTGCCAGGCAGTAACTGTAAACATCAGGTGTTATCACTGCCAGTAGTACACACTGTCTGCAAAAACATGCTGCTGACTTCAGTGAGGGCAGCCTTTTAGAAGACACTAAATTGGAAAGTAAAAGTTACTAAACGGAATCGAGTTTTTTAGCTAAAACCAAGGCAGCAAGCAAAGCTGGTCCTGCTTATTTGCTCAGTAGTGTACAATCACCCAGGATGCTGGATCCAGTAGTTGGACCCTCTGTCTTTCTTCCATTAGTCAGCTAAAGGGAAACAGGGTGGCGAAGGAGTTGTGCCTTATAGCGCTGATGTATCATCCATGTATCTGGCAGCTCCTGGGAGCAGTGGGAGGGCTGGCTTGGTTAGCTTCTGCTGACACCTACTGCCAGAGCTGGGCGCAGCAAAAAAAACACAGGAGAAGGCTTTGACGCTGTGCCACATGATTCATGGTATGTGGCTTCGGATTCAGACTACCAGTACTGTATTTAAAGAGATAAATGCCATCCATAGTTTTATGGAAATAAGAGCAATGCAGATCAAAAGTGACAAAATCTCCAGGTGCAGTCTGGGGGTTTTTTTGCTGGTTTTCTTACAAAGTTAATGAAGGACAAGAGTTAATGGAAAGTCACTTTATGCATTTTCCATGACAGAAGCTAGTGAGTTTATGGCTAGAAATAAATACTTCTCGAATGCAAAAAAGAGGTAACTTTTTATTTACTTTAATAGATGTTACATCTTCATTGCTACTAGTAATAGTTTTAGATCAGATGGATAAAAAAAAAGCTTCTTCTCAAAACAATCCCTGTCCAGTAGTAGAGACCCATTTCTTTGTTTTTGCAAATCTCTTTTTCACTTATTTCAATACCTAGAAATCACATCCAGTACAAGGAAGTGTGGTAGAAGATCCCACTTACTGGAAGGCTGTTAGGTTTAGTGAACCGCAACGAATTCATGCACACAAGAGCTGTAGTTTAGATCTTTATAGGTGTACAAAGAACTAAGAATCTTCTCAGCTACCAGAAAACTAGAAACTGTTACAACATCTGGCTACTGGTGGTAGGGGTGTTTTGGAAGATGGGATATTATGCTCAGTTGCTAAAGGATGGGGCAACAAACTACTTCAAATCTAGTTTATATTTTAACTGTAAGAACATCTAGGTTAAAACCCTCAGGAGGAAAGCGGAGGACGGGGTGGCTTGCTTTGTTTTTCTTTTCTTCAGCCCATTGATCCACTCCCACCATTTCACATTATGTGTACCAGGTTCCCTCCTGTGTCTTCAGCTTGGAAAACCGCTGGCTTGTGAATTTAAGCATAATCACAAGCCTGGCATCACTGCTATGTGTTCTCTGTAAGAAGCATTCACTGTCTTTGTAACCCATTTACTCTCTTGACTTGGTAACTCTTCTGTACTGGAAATGGCTGCTCATTCTACTCTACTAAACTGCATATTTGCAGAGAGAATTTCACTAAGGACCAGACGGTAAATCGGGACACTAAATACACACGAATGCCATACAGATTTAAGTAAACCTTTAACAGCTGCCGAGATCAGTGACTGTGCACATGCTGTGAACAGACGAATCAATATGGCAGTGAGTGTGCTAGTTGCTCAACCTATTTTGCTTCAGGGCATTTATCTTTCAGTGTAATGGAATTGTACCATTCCTTCAATTTGTATTTGACAGAGCACTATGGAAAGTAGACAAATAGTTACAGTAATTGCCATTGAGACTTCCGCATAATCAGGTTACACATCTAAGCTAATAACACTTACATTCTCCCCCTTTTTAATGGTCTACTGCCCTAAAGATTGATTTTCTATTGACAGTTGCTGGACACTGACAATCTCGATGAATCCATTCTGTTTGCCAGTTGTGCTGGTATCAACTCTCAAAGAGACACTCAGAATAAAAAATGTGGGGCCTTAATTTTGCAGAGGAGTTTGTGTGTGAAATCAATTTAATTTGCTTGCAAGATAGGGCCTCAGAACCAGATTTTGAGTCGAGAAATAAAAGGAAAGCACAAGTAAAAAAACCCAGTGCACCCACTGAGTAGCTCATGTTGGATGCCAGAATCGTCCCTACATGGGAGTCAGCTGTAGAGCTGTTTTTACCAGACAGGCCATACCTGAACAAACATTGGGAACATTGACTTTGCAGCAGCAAAGCCTGTGAGCAGGTTATTTGGATAGCTGTAATTAGTATTAGAACCTCTGCCCAGTGTTTCCCTCCCATGTTTTTTGCCTAATGTGCCTATGTTTGCTAATGCACATACCACATTTTGAGCAGCCCAAATTTGGTCTCGTGTGTAGGGATGACGTCAATGTTAACAAAGCGCATGTATTAGCAGTGTGAAATGCAGAACCTGTTGCAATGGCAACAGTTCAAGCTCTGACTCTGTGAAAGGACTGAAGAAAAACACTTTTTCATTCCGGAGATCATTGGAGGGCAGTAGAAGAGGGATATGGAAGTTATTCAGTTGGATGTATCCAGGACAAGAGTTACTAGGCCAGGTCCTCGAAATAAGCCAGATGCTGTTTTCTAACCACCACTGACTAAGTATTAATTAACTCAAAGGTTTGTGGAAGCTGAACTGACGTTGCTCAGTGGCGATTCCTGTCCTTCCAGAACACTGTACTCGGCTGTGCCCTGCCTCTGAGGACAAGGATGCGAGGAGGCCTGTGACTAACAACACCCCTTCGGCATCCCGCAGTACGTGTGGTGGTTAGTGCTCAAGCTTTTAATAACGTCCGCTCAAGTGAAGGGCAACAACAACAAATATAGGTCAGGAGCAGTTTGGAAGCGAGTGCAAGAATTGGTTTAACAAGAGCGATAAATACAAGAGTCCACACCGCCTGGGACTCAGAGCTGCTCTGCACGGTGAAGCACATACTGTTGTTGACTCTTTGTAGATAGCTGGTACTTTTTATAGTACTTATGATATCGTAAGTACTATCCAGTTGAGGGCCTACCTATGCTTTTCAGCCACTAAGATGTCATATCTAAAGAGAAAAAAGTTGTATTCATCGTGGGTTGTGACAATATTGCCATCCTTGTTCTAGCTCACACTTGTGTTTTCATGCTCCTCTTTATGGAGTATAAGGCCGAAATGCAGAGTGCTTTTATTTCATGGCCAGGTCAGGCAAAATTGCTAGTCTTACAGGCTAGGCAGAATCTCATCTGCCAGGGATTCAGTGAAGGTGACACCAGACTTTCATCTACCCTTTCCCCATAATGCGTGGTATGGAGAGCATGCTGGGTTGCAGCTGAAGGCCGAGAATAACCTTCACTTCTTGACAAAATAGAGCATCTTCTAGTTTATTTGGTCTTTGGCACACCACACAAGCCTTTTGTTTCTGTTTGGCTGGAAACTTCTGTCATTGCTCTTCCAAAGAAACAAGTCCCTGTG
Source organism: Apaloderma vittatum (assembly GCF_000703405.1). Classification (NCBI taxonomy): domain Eukaryota; kingdom Metazoa; phylum Chordata; class Aves; order Trogoniformes; family Trogonidae; genus Apaloderma; species Apaloderma vittatum. The sequence goes on from NW_009715306.1 coordinate 14,552, forward strand.
AGAAATAATTGCTTTCACCTGGGAATGACCCATTTCCTGAGGGTGAATGACAAAGAGGAGAGGGAATAGCACTGGGTGAAGATCAAACTCAGAATTTTAGGTCTTGCATCCTGGGCCTGAAATGAATGCCTGGTATTTTGCCTGGCAGTGCTGGGTTCTCATTAACAAAGTGGCATGGGTTCAGCTACATGCTGCTGCTGACAATTAATCACTCTTCTGACCCATTATAAAGAGATTTAGCATTGTAATTGGAGTTATCTTCAAGTATGTGGTAGATTCGAAACTAGTTCCTGATTGTGATGTTGCTGTTGGCGCTGCCTGTGAAAATAGTGCAGTTATTGCCATGATCTCTGGTAGGACTTCTGCAGGGTACTTACTAACAAGGGAGACGCTGCATTTCCTGAATTTTCCTTTAAAACTGCTTAAAGGTTTAGTTACTTGCACAACTTGTATTTAGTGATATAACACGGAATTTCTTTATCCTATTTCTCAGATAGATAGAGTGTATAAAGCTTGTAAATAAATATGCATTTCATTTGCGTAAATTATTACCTTGCCAGAGAATTGTGATTTTTATCATATACTCTATAATGAAACTTTCTTGCTGCAGAAACTGTTTCAGCAATCAATCATGATGATAAGTCTGCATACAGCTGGAATACTTAGAGGTGTCATTTATCATAAACATTCATGTTAATTAAAGTCAAGTCACTGTAAAAGATAGATTTCTTTATTGAATATAATTTATCAGTGAAATTAATGTAGGGAATAGGAAGGAGAAATGCTTTTGACTTTACAGTCGTAGTTTATTGTGTGCTTTCATAAAACCGTCTAGCTAGAGAGGTAAAAAAACCATTTATGTTGGCTTTGACAGTAAAAGCTAATTAATTCACCAGGGTGCTACCTATTATTTACTACAAAGTACTATTAAACAATGACAGAAGTGTTTATTTCCCACGTGTGGAGAAATGGATCGCTCCAGAGGCCGGCGATGTTACAGAAAAATTCTTTTGACGTTCTTTCTAAATGCAGGCCGGGTTAGTGCAGGGTTGTCACCGTCTGATGCCCTGAATGGTGCCCATTCTCAATAGCTGCCACACAGTTTCACAGAGGACAGAAGCTTTCCTATTTGCATTTTTACTGCGTTCCCACTACTTATGAAGGGAAAACTAAGCAATGAATGGGCATAGACTGCTGATTTATCCCCAAGTACAAGGCACATTGGTAAGGTTATGGAGCTGGTGATGCTGCTACCTTACAGTCACACACATAAAAAAGAATTAGCAGCAGGCAAGAATGAAAATCTGCCTTGTAATTTTCACCTTTTCCTCTTCAGACTTGTCCCAGATTTTGAAAGATCAGATAAAATATTATGCTGTGGAATACATACATTTATACACACACAAGTATTTTCTATGATTGATAAATTACCGTAACACAGAAGGAACGAGCATGTACAGCTCCTCTGCTGTCACTGGAAGGTGGCAGTGCTCAGTCTGTCACAGGGCCAGGCCTGAAGCCATTTTTCACTCTAAGCCTGTGATAAAGCACACAAATAGAATGTTTCTGTATGTATTTATCATCCGAATCTGTATAATTTCAATGTCGCGATTCATTAAATAACTGCATAAATTATTTTTCATAGATTAATGAAAATGGAACATGCTCTTTGTATTGTAAAGTACAAGCACAATACCTTCTCTGTAATTTTTATTCTAATTTTAAATCATATGGGTGCCTATAGAATAGGTAAGGCCTCTGGATGTAAACACCAAGTGTTTGTCTGGTGGAACCGGGATGACAGAGAAGGGAGGAAGCGGTCATCTTTGCCCTTGTATTTGTAGCACTGGGTCACTCTGGTACTTGGCAAGTGAGGTGCTGCCTTATCCACCAGAAGTTCAGCTTTTGTTTTCCTTTTTAAAGGATAAATATCTGGAATGGCTTCCAGAGAACTTAAAAAACCCCGCATGCTGACAGTAACCCGCCAAAAACCCGCCTTGAGCTCTCCGCATGAATACGCTGCCAGCCCACTGTAATTAGGTTGGAAGTTACGAACATTATTCCCTTTCATTTCTGTGAAGTATCACTTCAGACGGCCACCGGAGATAATGTAAGCACCAGCTCGGTCCCCTCATTATCTCCTTACGTAGCCCCAGCAGGAGGGATCACTCGCGTTAACAACTTGCTCTGGTGTCTCCTCGTGCCTTGTTTGGGC
>NW_009715306.1:16875-17120 GCF_000703405.1 Apaloderma vittatum
CTGGGGACTGGGAACAGCAGGCACAGGCCTGACACTGACGCCAGCCCCGTGCCGGCCAGGCCTGGCTTCGACGGCTCCCGCGGGCCGATGTTCGGGGCCAGAGCCCTCACGCCCACGGCTACAGGGGATTGCTGCTGCCCGGGAGGACACGCTGCTCCCGCTGTTGTTCGAAAACCTCCGTGCCCAGGCAGCCCTCGGGGCTCCCCCGCAGGCAGCCTGACCCCCCTTGCAGCAGTGGTGAGGTG
>NW_009715307.1:0-363 GCF_000703405.1 Apaloderma vittatum
ATGGTCTGAACATTTCCAGACTCTCTTCAGCATCAACCATGTAGATCAAGGCTCAGCAATTCAGCACATTACACAACAACTGGTGAAGAAAGAATTGGATATAGTCCCTACTATGGGAGAGACTCTCAAGGCCATACAGCAGGTGAAAACTGGCAAGGCAGCTGGGATTGACGGAATCCCACCTGAAGGCTGGAAGCATGGAGGCCAAGCACTCCATGCTAAATTTCAAGAGCTCACTGTGTGTTGCTGGGAAAAAGGCGAACTACCACCAGATCTCCATGATGCAATCATCATCACCCTGTACACGAAGAAAGGAGAAAAATCAGACTGTTCAAATTACCAAGGTATTACTTTGCTCTCTAT
>NW_009715307.1:976-1420 GCF_000703405.1 Apaloderma vittatum
GCTTGAAGAAGACACAAGTTCTTTACCAACCTGCACCTCAGGAAGTCTCCCATCATCCCCACATCACCACAGGCAAATCAGAGCTTGAGTCAGTCCAGCAGTTCAACTATCTAGGAGGTATCATCTCCTCAGATGGTAAGATTGACAAAGAGATAGACAACAGGTTAGCAAAGGCATACAGAGCTTTGGGAAAACTCCAGAAAAGAGTCTGGTGCAATAAACACCTGAAGAAGAGTACAAAGATGAGTGTCTACAGAGCCATTGCACTGTCTGCTCTGTTATATGGGTCTGAATCTTGCGTCATCTACCGCCACCTCCTGCGACTCCTTGAACGCTTCCATCACCGCTGCCTCCGTACAATCCTAAACATCCACTGGAGTGACTATGTGACTGATGTCACTGTCCTTGAACGGGCAGGGGTCACCAGTACTGAGGCCGTGCTGC
>NW_009715307.1:1467-26866 GCF_000703405.1 Apaloderma vittatum
CCCCCTGAGGTTGTGCTCTGTGGTAACCCCCCCCCCGCCTGCCGCAACAGAGGAGCCCCAAAGAGGAGATACAAGGACTCTGAAACAACACCTCAGTTTTGGCCATATTGACTGCCATCAGTGCTCCACTCTGGCCTCCAGTCGGGAGACGTGGAGACACACCATCCATAACGCTGCTGCCTCCTTTGAGAACATACGTAGAATTAGTCTTGAGGAGAAAAGACAATGCAGAAAGAACTGTGCCTTGCCAATACCGTCTAAGGAGATTTTCCTCTGTGCCTTTTGCAGCCGGACTTGCCTGTCCCACATCGGCCTTTTTAGCCATCAGCGCGCTGGTAGCAAGTGTGGGTAGAGCCCTTCCCATATCTTCGTTCGTGAAGCCTAACCATGATGATGACTTAAGAGACATTAAAGATATATAAGTACTAATATTCTGCAAAAGAACTGTACTCTTAGTGAATTGTCAGCTCTTTTCTTTTTTTCCAAAAAGTGCCACTTGCTCATCTTATTGAGATTATGCTAAGCTTCTATAAACTGTGAGACAAAATTTTAAAACTTTGGTTCGTAAAATATGACCACTAGAACAAAGAGCATGCTGTCTAACAAGATATTCTATGTTTAAAAGTGAGATATAGAAGACTTTCAGCAGATTAAACAAAGCATAATTTCTTGACAATAATGTATGAATAACCCCTTTTGAAACTTACTGATTTTTACAACATGGAAAGATGAAAATATGCCATCATACCAGTTACTAACCAGGAAGGTTATTAAATCATATAAAAGTTATGCCTGGTAAATTTACTACAGTTACACCAAATGAGTTTGTTCCATTCACCTGAGTTACAAAACTAATGACACCTTATTGCATGCTTTTTATAAAAAAACCCCAAACAAATAACTGACAGTTGCTGTGGTTGAATTTCACTAGCATCCTTGGGATCACAGCTATCTTAGGTAACGAAAACATTGAATTTTCCAAAACCAGAAAACATACAACAACAGTTTCTTTGTACTCATGCAGTAAGCTCATGTCCTTTTTACTCCCTAGAGAACAAGTATCAAAGGTAAGAGTATCCCAGAATTCTTCTGAATGTCGAAACTTAGGTAAGCTGAGCTACAGCTTTCCTGAGGGACAAACTTCATCCATAAGAAGATCAACTTCAGCTTCTCCTTGCCTAACACTCTGTAGACTTGAAAGCACAGAATTTGCTTCTCCAACTGCTACAGAAGGAAAACCATTGCATGGAGAAGTAGCCAACTTCTGCACCCCTTCTTGCTTGTCCCCTTTAGCACTTGTATACATCTCCCAACCGAATCTTGAGAGTACCACCTATGTTGTCAGTCAACAACAAGAGACACGTATCTCCTCACAGCCTCCTCCTCCTTCTCAAGAAATTGGTGACCAAGGCCCTCAAAGGGAACACAGGAGCTGCTAAACCACCTAAACAAAACCAGGAATGTAAATCCTTAATTCTTGACACCCCAAGTAAATGCTCTTATCACTGAATTAAAGAATTTACTGTCGTGTTTCAATGTGTCCTCCTGGTGCTTCTCCTGTGATTGCATACGTGACTAAAAAAATAACTGCTCTCAGACACTGTATTTATGACCAAATATTTACTGACCTGAGAAGACCCTGACTCTGTGGATAGTCGGTAAGACATTTAAGCAAAATGCAGAAGAGACAGATTAAAATTCCTCTGCTATGTCATGGTTATTTATTTATCTAATCTAAATTTATTTGTTTATAGAAAGCGGAATAGCTTCAATGCATTATTACCATTGTAAGGGGAACAGCCCCTCACCTGCAATGGAGGGACTTGAACTTCAGTCTCTCTCATGTCAGACGACTGCTTCTGTCAAAAATCAGTATTTCCCACTGCAGAATTTTTCAGAACGAAAGTTCCATTTGAACAAAATAACAAACCTATGCAGTATTTACTTCATATCATATTCAGAGGAAATTGCTTTCTTTTCTGTTTTAAATATATTCATAATATGTATCTGTTTTTCTTCAATGAAGCTTTTCTTATAGTCTTACTGCTTTATATTATCACATTTGCCTTTTTCATATTTGTTTTTCTAAACCAGGTCTTTTCCTACCGTGTTTTAACGTATTTACACTTATCTGTCTCTCACATTGTATACACTTTTCTCCCTCCTCCTTTTCCTGCAATCTGTTCTGTATCTAGTTGCTTGTTTGTTCTCTTTCATATTTCAAAATCTTTTACACTATCAACTCTGAATTTCTGAATTAACGCTTTAATCTCACCGCTTCACATAAAACCTTATCAACTATCCCGACACCTATTACACAAAAGATTGAATCTACACAACCGAGTTTGATATAAAAGATGGAAGGAGAAGCATTACCTATAGGAACAATCCAAATGAAGAGAAAACTCACATTTTTAGCTACTTAAATTCCCACCAGGATATTTCTCCTTGGATCTTTGCTCTCCAGTGTGTATCACCACCAAGACAGTAGAAGTATGAAAATTTTTAAGGCTTTACATTGTTCTCTTATTCCATATGTGTTTTAAGAGAAACTTGGGGGTTTTTTTCTTCTCAAAAGCACTATATCAGAGACAAACATCTTCCTTTCTTCCCTTAACTTCTTGGTTAGGAGAATAGTACCAGTTCATACTGACAACTCCACCTTTTGCCCCCTTGTTTCCCAGTTTTTCAAAAAAATTAACTGAAACATGCTCGTGGTATTCGTATCACTCTCCACAGAGAAAAGCAGCAGAGAATAAGATATGGTTTTGAACTACCTAGAGGTTGGTTTTGTTTTTTCTGTCTGCTTGGTATTGTTTTAAGGAAAGCAGAGGTGATACTTGGGAACTAGTTTCTGCACAAAAGTCACTTAAGCACTGCTTTTGCAATTTTTTTCATTTTTCCTTTTAAAAGGAAAACTTAGTCTCCAGCTACTGTTTGAAGCTAACTGCATATGTTTCACACTCACCACAGATCGGTGGAATTTTCAAATCCTAGGTACTATTACCCACTTCAAACTCACATGGTTTATTAGAAAAACTACCCATGGTCTGTCACCAGCACTGCAATCTCATGGTTTGATAAAGTCTGCTGGTTTCATTCAAGGATGACACCTCTTCTTAGAAGAAACACTGGAAGATCAAGGAAGAATAATTCCTTGCTTCAAACTAGCAACGCTGCATGAGGATTTCACAATTTTCATTCAGGACATATACAGGCCAGTCATTTTCATTTCATAAGAGAGAGAATTGCCTAAATTGTCCAGAGGACTGAAAACCAAAAAAAAAAACCCAGAAATGGATGCAATTTTTATTATTATTAACTAAAACTGGAGTCTTCACACTCAGTCTACCATAATTTTCTGCATTCAGAAGAGTAAATTATATGATCCATATATGAAGTGGTATCTGCATGTAACTATCTGTATTCGCTTTTTAGTCATAACATGATGATTCCAAATACCTTCAGTGGGGTTTGGCTTCAATAAAATATTGCCTTACCTAACCAGATATTCATCCAATTCCCACTACAGTGATTGCAGGATACAAAAAATAGCAACATTTTTAATATAATACACCTGAATATGATCTAATCTTCATTTTGCCTGAAAAAAACCATTGCAAATAGTACGTGTTCTAAACATGATGTACACTCCGCAGAACTATAAGCATCACAAAAAGAGAGAGTGGGTTTTACAGTAGCTGGAATTATTCAGCTAAAGAGAACTACAAATGTAAAAACCATGCTAAGAAACAAGGAAGTCAAAAGATGAGTCTGATATGTCAGTGTGAGAGGATGATTAGATTTTTTAAAAGATATTTTCTCATAAAAATCTTTGAGTTTTCTCCCGTGTGTTTTTTAAAGAAGCATTCAAAATACAGAAATACAAAATCTGGTTTTAAGGATAGAAACCACCTGAGGGAACAGAGGCCTGATCTGTGTCACATGGGCATAAATAAAAATAAAAAAAAAGGGGAAAATAACTCTCCTTTGCTAGAAATACTCTCTTGAGAATTATCTGTGAATTTAGGGATAGTATCCTAGTTTTAAATACTCAGTCCCTCATGTTAGCCAAGACAGCAGCATCTCTAGGAAAGAAGGAAAATATGGGCTTGTAAGGACTGGTACAAAAATTTAAGTAGCTACAGCTCTTTGGGTTTCTTGGGAATGATTCTGGAACTTTCACTCTAGAAATTAACCTCCCACACCAGACCTGCCTTACACCTATAGTACATTCCATAATCCTAAGTTATTTCTAGTCTACCTCTGAGTTTTAATTTACAATGAACAAAACTTGATCTGAGACGAAGGCAGTCATCACCTTCACAAGACTACGTTTCTCCTCATACGAAGTATAGTCTGGTGCTTTGTTAGTGGGTTATATGAACCAAACATAACTTAATGGGTTAATGATTTAATATGTTTTCTTTCTTTGTTTCATTAAAAAAGAGAAAAAGTGTTTGAAGAGAACCATTTTCTATACTGAATACTTTTTAAAGACAAGTGCAAAAAATTAAGCTGCATTTAGCAAAACGTGTAACAATCACAATGACAACACTGATATTTACAGAAGAACATTAGCTTAACTCGATAAATATGATAGTCTTACATTGTTTTTTCTAATGTTTACAACAGGAAGCTTCATTTAGAGCAAGAGATTAATGACACCTGCAAAGTTCCAGTGTTAAAAACATTACACAAATTGTGCATTGTCTCACATGGAGATGTGCATGCAACAGAATCGTGTCCACAAAATGTAAATGTTTTTTACTGTCAAGTATTGATAGGTGAATCAGAATGAATCAGTATTCAGTGCAAAACTGAAAAAGACTGTGCCTCTAATAAATTCAGTACAAGCCTAGCAAAAAAGCCTGCTGTTATCATGAAAGCTCATGTTATCATGAGATTACAACAGACGTTGAGTGAGAATACGTACAAATTTAATGAAATGTAAAAGAAAACACTTCAAATCATAGCAAATTTCTGTAGTGCCTTCTATTGCATCTCATTGCCTGCTAAGGGTTCTTGTCACGTTAGCTGCCATATTAAACTACATGGCAGTGCCGACACAACAACATGACACACAACTAAAATTTCTTTTTTTTTCTTTACTGTAAGAAAGAAACTTGGTACCACTAGAAAAAAAGTTTGGGAAAAAAAAAAGAAAAAAGCAAGTACTCCCATCCTAAATAAAATGACCATATAGAGAAACAATGAACACTGATTAACAAATTAAAACATCACAGATTTAGAGCCCTCCATGCACTCACAACCGTATATATATATACATACACTTTCACTTACCTCGACAGCTCGGTTTATATATGGTATCTGCGTGCCACTGTCCAGATCTTCATTAATTATAAGTCTTCTAGCCCATTGACCTGCTCTGACAACACCCTTACCATGGATTAGGACTAAAAGCTTGTGAGGGTTTGTTAATGCATCTTCGCTCATAAAAATAAAGCTCTTTGGTTCGCTGTCCGTCGCATCAACCTGCAATTACAGACAACATGCGCTTTTATGCATCAGTAACCTTTTTTTTTCTTTTTTAAACATCTGTAGTTAAAAAGTTAGCCACCAATTTGATATAAAAGCTTTCATCATCTAACAACTATTTGTATGCATATGCACCAAGTACCAAAATAAAGCAAAAGTTAATATCCATGTAACATAACTTCAAAATATAGAAACATACAACAGTTTAGAACAGTAAGACAAGTGAGATTTAAATCAAAAAAGGGGTAAAAAGTATGCTAAAGCTTTGAAGTATCGTTTATAGAAAGTTTATCAGCAAAAAAGAAAGTCCACAAAAGAACAGTCTGTGAGGATAAAAACCCCCCAAAATCAAGTAATTTGTCACCTCCAATATGCCTGAAGCAATAATAAAATTTTTACATAAAATGAAAAAAGTCCTGGAGAGTTCCATCTCAGTCACCTCAACATAATGCCTAGTAAGTCACGTAGACACTAGTGTTGTTAATTTGTTTATTACACATTTAATAGTACAATCCTAAAAAATTACAGAAATTCAGTTTGGATTCATTAAGAGTCCTGCACCTGCGTCAATGCTTAGCTGCTTTGCTGTAGGAATCGACCAATGAGCAGCGTATTAATATTCAGCAAACCATTACTGAATGCCAAAGTTTTGTCTTTAGAGGGCAAAGTAACACTTTTTGTTCAATCAAAACCAAAGTTTTAGATTGCAGGTCCACACTTGGTTCAGAAAGCCAAGCTCAAGGCAAAATAACTGTGCTAGTGTCAAACATTGGGGCAGAAAAAAACATCCCATTTACTCCTTCTTCCCTTTCTACCATGCAAATACGTAGAGAAAGAAGAACACAACAGGCAAATCTCCTCATCCTACTATTCCCACAGGATACCTGCCTACACTGAGATGGGAGGAATGGCTACCTGGATTATGTCAGCTTTTCTCCCATACGTGGGTATGTGTTCTTAATTACCTTCACCTCAGGAAAAACTAATTCTGCTTCCACTGCCAGACTTTTTTTAAAACCATCCTACCAAATACTATTTTTTTTGGAAATTAAGTCAATGAGGCTAGTCGGACAGTCATGTACCTCTTGAGCATCTGCTGCACTGCTGGACGACCTGAGACCCTGCTCCATAATGAGGTCACGTCTCACGTGCCTCACCTTGCACCAGAAAATCTACTCACCTCCTCCCACACCTTGTGTGAAAACAGAAAATATGGCAAAAAAATATGTTGTTTTATCAGGACTTTAGAATATGTAGGTACAACAGGTACCATACTGGGGCTACAATCAGATCACGTCGCCGCTTCTTCAGCAGCAGCACTGGTACCTTAAAATTTAACATGGTTTAGGTAAAAATCAGGCAACACTAAATCTCAAGCATTACTAGGTAATTGACTTCACGTGTGAACTGAATACTTAAGAAAAAACACTGTGAATTTACATTTCAGACAATGACACAACTTAGCTGTATGTTTTAGTGTTTGTAAACTAAATCTTTCTTTAGTAATTATTAGTAATCATAAGTTACAAGATGTAACCAGCTCACACTTCTGCAAATACATTAATTTAAAAATGTTAAAAGTATCTACTGAGATCATAAAAAATATTTTTTCATTCTTCCCCTCAAAATCCATCACATTTGGAACTTTTCTTCAAGCTAATTTATCTTCAGACTGCAGTAATTCATTAGATCAAGCTTTCACTGAAGAATGCACACAAAGGTCACTCCTGTGCACAACCTTACTTTATTGACAAATCAACACAGAATACCATTTAGTGCTAGACACACCAAGTCTGCATAAAATAATTTATATTTATTAACCTCTTTCTCTTCTGGACCTGCTCATGAACACTTATTTCTGAGTCTTTATTTAAACATAAATCAAATGAATTCAGTAAAATGCTGAACTTTAATTTGTGTAATTTAACAATTTGATTCAACATTGTTACTCACATGCAACAACAATCTTCCAATAATCTGTAGCTAGGAATCTCAAACCAATCTAAATTCTGATGATGATTTACTGTTTAAAAGTTCTGGTTAAAGTTTAATTTTCCTTTTCTTGGATTTATTATGTACAACTATATCTTAAGGTTTATGAATGCATGCAGTTATGGTGAATTCTCTGAGTTATGTACTCTACATACATTATGACATTCATAAGGTTTTCAAACAGTAAATTATTTTCTCTATATTGGTTCTGTCTCAAAAGAACTATCACCCAATACAGCAGTATGAGCCTATACAGTATTTCAGCAGCACAGTTAGCATTTTGCACAGTTGCTATCAATATATATGGTAAGATCAAACTATACCTGAAATCCTACTGACATTCAGGGTACCACATCAACATTGACTTGATTTTCAGTTCTTAGCCATCACCAACTCAAGATGCACAAGACTTGACTTAACTCTAGGGGTCTTTTATTTTGTACATTGGAATTTTTTGAGTTTTAAGATTGAATGTTAGATTCCATTCAAGAAACAAAATAGAAACTATAAGCCTAGAGACTACAAACAAGTGAAACAGGTGCAACTTGTGACTGCAGGGAAGAACATGGCAAATAAATGGCATTGAATCCGAAAAGACTCAGAAAGACTGGGAGGATTGTGAGCAGCTGGTGGAGAGATAAAACTGCTCATTTGCTTCACAAGAAAATCTTCTGTTACCTGGTTCTACAAAAATCTCACAAACTCACTTATGTTACAGTCTTCAAAATATTGCATATCCTGATCTATAATTTTTCACTCAAAACTGTAAAAAATGAAAAGTACTGATCAATATTATAAATGGCTGGTTAGCACTTGGTCATTACTGCAACTAACGTAACAAGCACAAAGTCATTAGAATTTTTACAAAACAAATATTGACTGGTCTTAGACAACAAAAGAGTCAAAAGGGATGTGCAGTGGAGATAAGAGACTACTGCTTCTCAGAGAAAAATAGTTCTTCGAGTCGAGTAGATCAAGAGAACTACTGAATGAAGTTCTACCTATTGAAGTGAAAAAGCAAAGCATTGATAAGCTAGAAGATTCTTCAAACTGAGACCTTTCAGCACCATTGTCAATAAAACATGTTAGTAATTACTTAAACTTCCATCTCAAGCCTTCCCAGGAGCTGCTAAAGATACATTTAATTCGGAAGCACCCTCAACAGCTAAAGAATATCAAAGATCAAATACTGATTATGCCATTAAAAATAGAGTAACACAAAGACTTCATCTGGATAAAAAAACCTGCAGTCTTCTTTTATTCGTAATATAATCTTCAATGGAGCACAAAATGAGAAATTCAAAAGAAATAATTGAATGGCTTCTCTCCGAATATGAGTCTCTTCGTTTAAATTTTCAAGTCTAGTATTTTATGTTGAACATTAAGAGAACTGCAGTACTTTACAGTAACAATGCAATACGCATGTCAGCCACCCTGTGCAGGAAAAAATGTTTAGATTTATGTTTTTCAGAGATGCTCTCATAATAAAATAATGGGAGACCTTCCTTGATTTCTACACCACTTTTATTTTCACATCTGAAAAGAAATTTACGAACAACTGAGCCCAGAACTGAAGCTGCCACCTGACAACGCAAAATAAAGAAAACACAAGTGGTTGAAATTAAGATGAGAGAATATGAAATGCTGTCATCCCAAACCTTCGTAGTGCAGCATTTCCATACACTAAAATCACGCTTAAAAAAATAATTTAAAATAGCACTCCAATTAATACAGTCCTGAAACACACTTCCTATGTTCAAACATTGTTACACTTGCCTACTTCATTATCAGCTGACTGAAAAAGGAAGGTCAATACACTAACTTTCTGACCACCTGTAACGAAGTTCAGAATAAAACATATTTCCGTATTCACCTCTAAAATGTTCATGCAACAAGATCATACTCATAAGAAGAGCCGTCTTATTAGATGAAGGTCCTGGGGTCCTGTTTATGACAACAGGCAGATTGCTGAGGGGAAACGGTAGGAGAACAGAGTGGATATAGCATGATTCTTCCCTGGTTTTCACAGCCAGTAACTTTGGAGCCTCCCGAGCCAGAGTTTATAATTGGACAAGCCCAGGGCATCTATCCCACCTTAGCACTGCCAAATGTTTTTTCTGAATGCATTTTTACCTCTCTCCCTGATACCATTCTGTGGCAATGAGTTCCGCAATATAATTGGAACGTATATGAAATAGCACTGCCTCTCTTTCAGTAGAGATCTCCTGCCTGATAATTTAAACTTGATGCCCCTTAGCCTCTCTATTATGAAAAAAAAAGCAAAAAACCATTCCCTATTCATCTTCTCTACACCTTTCATGATCTTATAGATTTGTCATATCCCTTCCTCAGTCATCTATTTTCCAAGCTGAAGAATCTTTGTCTAATCTTTCTTTGTCTGAAAAGCATTTCAAGCCTGTGATCATCTTTGTAACCCTCCTCTGTATTTTTTTTTTAATTCTTCATATCGTTTTTGATACGGTGTCCAGACTCCATGCAGTGTTCAAGATGAGGGCCCACATAATGAGTGGGATGACAATGTTTTTCTGTTTCGTTCTCAACACCTCATAATTCCTAACATCCTATTTGCTTTAAGGGTTTTTGACTGCCATTGAGCACTAACTGATGCTCTCAGAGAACTGTTCACAATCACTCCAAGCTCTTTCCTGAGTTGTAATAGCTCATTTAGAGGCCACCATTGTATTTACAGAGTGAGTTATTTTCCCCATAATTTCACATTTACCAGAATTGAATCTCATGTCACTTTATCACCCAGTCATTCAGCGCCATGAAATAATTCCCTAACTCAGCTTTAGATTTAAGTATTCTAAGTAACTTTATCAAAAAAAACCCCAAACAGTCAAATTTTTTAGCTTCTCTTAATTCCTTTTTTGTTTTTTTTTACAACTATGTCACTGCAGGCCTTAATAGCACTGCACCAGTAACAAATTACTTCATCTGTAAAATATGAACACCTTTTTACCAATTAGTAACTCATAAGGGAACTCTCTCCCTATGCTGTTTACAAGCACTTGGTAAGCTTGTTGACAGCTTGTCGCAAATCCACATACTGCTTCACTGAGGAGATCTTTCTTTTTCTTGTGATCTCTGACTCCTTCTAGCCAAGAAGTCTAGTAGGTCTAAATTCCAGTAAGTTTTTTAAAAATAAACCTGCACTGATTTCCACCCCCCTCAGTATATTATTTCCTCTTGATACACAGAAATCACTCCTGGAGGCCCTTCAAAGACTATCGTATCTAGTCTTTTTGCATTTCTCTGATGAAAACAGATGATTTCAGCCGCAAGTTACCTACTAGTTCATTGTTCTGCAGCTTCATGTTTGACTTCGTATAGAGCCCTTGGCTTAAAACCCATATATTCCTGGAATTTGATTATTGTATGACACATAATTTGTCCTAAGATCTCCTCTACTGATATGTCAAATTTCTGAGAGTTCCTTGGAATATTAATCCATTTCAAAACCCCCCAAAAAATTACCAAACGTGGAAACTGGACAAATAATAATTGGAAATAATCATGTGAGTTTTTCTTATTTGACCTGACCTTTTGAGTGAAGCTCATCTATCAGCCTCACCAACTCTCATTATTATCTCTAACAGGCCCCTCTAATTCAGTTTTGAGTGATCTTACTGTGATTTGATATGTAACATGCCAAACGTATACTCTTTGCTGTTCTCCTCACTTCAGCAGAACTTATTTCTGCTACAAGTTGTCTTATTACCTCTGTTAATCCCCTTTACTAGTTTAAACTAGGAGTTTCTATGTTGTTACTTGGGAATGTTGGTGATTTAAACACAGCCTTTAGACAGCTTTTACTTTTCAGCTTCTACATATATTGTTCCATTTTTCTAGGCCTCTTTGTAACCTATTTTTGACTGTGGTGAGGGCTTCCTACGCATAATAGTCATTACTAAGGAACGGTGCTTATACCTTGTGCCAAATTTTCCACACTGCTCACAATTAAACAGCTGCACATATTTTGTGAGTTCTTACTTTGCTCCAGAATGCAATTAAATTATGACACTTTGCAGAAGCTGGAAGTAATACATTTGAGAATAGTTTAAATGTACTGCTGACAAACTGTATCATGAGTGCTTAATACATAATTTGTATATACGAGTTAACATGGATTAATTCAACAGTGGGAGACAGGTGGGCCATTCTTCTCCCAGGACACAATCCCAAATCACAGAGCCTTGCATGTCCCTCCATGTGTGACAGAGGTGATGGAAGTGGTGTAATACTTCCTCCAAGTCTGTTCATTTTTTGAAGCTAAGAGATCAGCCTTAGCATTGCATTACTTAAAAGCATATATATATATATATATATATCCCTTTTTGTTGAAGCAGAGGACCCTTTCGTTCCTTCGGCCAAACGGGTTTTCCTTGACTGAACATGAAGGACTGGCTGAGAATATCAGTAATGCAAAAGCTTTACTTTGTGATAGTGATGGAAAACCTAGACAGTGCTACACACTACAGTCTCCCCTACGCCCACCAGCATGGAACATAAAGATACCTGAACATCATCACCTTACCGTATGTATTTACAAACACCCTCACATGTGTTCTTTGGCAAATGCTTCATCATTTCCAAGGGATGATCAAGTATTTTCACTGAACAGTAGCACGTTATATGATGAACACAGAACCACAGAATTGTTCAGGCTGGAAAAGACCTTTAAGATCATTTAGGCCAACCATAAGGGTTCCTGAAAAGCTTGTTTTAAGAAAAGGCTTGGAGTAGTTTACTAAAACTCAGTCTGAATTTATTCCTCTGCGTGTAAAGGCACGTTTATTCTCCACACCTAGCTGTAGAATTCTCAAAACATTCACAAATACTTTTCAAAAAATTTACAGTTACTTTGTCACAACTATTCCGAAAATTCTGGCAAGGAAGGTTCAGCTGGAGAAATCAAAGATGTGAGAAGTTAGGTGGAACCACATCTCCAGACACAGGCAGTGTCCTCAGACAATGTCCTGCACAAAGCCTTGGCACACCATATTTTTACCTGAATATTTGACTGCATGCTATGCTTTTTACAGACCGAAACAAATACCATCTTTGGGAGAAAAAAAACCAAAACAACTTACTGGGAGAGTCACTCTTTACATTCCTCTTGCAGTAGTTCATAAACATATTTAGTAATGATCTGGGGGGAAAAAAAGGAGAAATGCAAACAGATATTAAACCACTTACAGTAATGACATATCCAGGCAGACAACTTAAAAGCTAGTTGGTTAAAATTCTAAGCACTTGTATATGTTTTGTCACTTATCTGAATCCTTCACTATACAATTAATCATAGAACTTTAAGCTTTGCACAAAAAGGTCCTCTCTATCCCTCTGAAAAGGCTGCTTGCCAGTACAAAGAAATTATAACTGTACCTGTGAATCCATCACGTGCTGCTGGGTGAATAATTATGTGCCTCAAAACTAAGGATTATAACCAATTAATATATACTCAGGGATACAAGAAAGGCTCTCTTTTGCAAAGAAATAACCTTAAAAGCATTTTTTTTCATAAGCAGGACTCCTGAAAACCTCTCCCCTGCAGGCTCACTTCATGAGCTACATGGAGAGCAGATCTTTAGTCACTGTCAGCAGAAGTTGCTTTGCCATTTCTATTCACTGAACAGGGGAGGGATGGGTCAAAGGTTTCTAAACAGAAGAAAAACCCTAACTGATTCCCCACTATGGGGGAGTTTTAAGTCTCTTGTCTCCATGTAGAAATAAAATTGAAGTTTTAGAGCTGAAACAAAAAGGAATTATTTCAAAGAGCAACCAAATAAAATAAAATAAAACCGACCAAATCGCAAGGAATGATTTGCCGTCTCAAATGCAACAAAGTTGTTCACACTTCAAAGGCGTGCTTAATAGCTACGGAAATTTTTTTTTTCACCTTTGTATATTCTAGGAAAAATGGATATGCAGATGTAAGGACTTTCTATTATTAATCTGGGAGTTAAGCTGAGGAACAAACTAAAGTGTTTTGTCCATATGGGGCTATAAAAATGGTTTGGAACTAACTGCCTGGATTTCACTGGCTACAGAGTTAAAAAAAAAGAAAGGAAAATTAAAAAGGAAAAAAAGTGCTCATTAAGAGCCTCAAATGGTGCTTGCCTTCCCTTTAAAGCTTGGGGAGCTATGTTTAAACTCCAGACAGGACAAGATCTAAGACCCAAAAATATTAATCCAAGAATATCTGGGTGCAAACCCAGCTGGTATTCTTTAGTCCAGCCCCTCAAGGCCACAATTAGAGCCATCTGAACGCACAACATATTAAGCCACAACAGAAACGTCACTGTAACAAAAGTCTCAAGCGATGGCATCTTAACAACACGCTACAAACTGAGCAAGTAGGAGTCAGGGTATCATAAACTTCAATTTTAATTTTCCAAATGCACAATTACCAAATAAAGTTTCAATGAAATTTTCATTACGTACATGCGAGCAAACACAATATGCAAACGTTTGGAACACATTTAACAAATCAGAGGTATTGATGAAGCCTAATTAAAACCGTTGGTGCGTGCCCCTCCTTTCCTTTCACAAAAACACAAAATCTGTATTAGGATTATGTGAATTCTTTGCTACCCTGCTCAAATATGTTTATTGATAGAATTATGTTCAAAAAACTTCATGGTTTTAAAGAAAAGCAGTCTCACTGGACATTACTATCTACAGGGAAACTGCGTTTGGAGAAGGAATTTAGCTGTGAGCGATGAGTTGATTTAAGACATGTTTATCCCCAAAGCAGTATGTCAGGAACATGCATACAGTGTAATTTTACCTTCTGGGCCAGACTTTTTATGGTTCACCGAAATCAACTTCAGTGTAATGCCAACAAGTAAAGCAGTTATGCTCCTGCAGTCTCAGATGCTGATGTTGTATAGACATTAAAATCAGTACAGTGATAATATGGCCTCAAACATAGAAATTTTATTCTTCAGTCTAAATCCAGGCATCTACTAACCATCAAAAAGACTAAAAGAACGCTTGGAAGAGAAAAAAAAAATGCTATGAAGGAAATAACTTGCAAAAATCTACCCTTTTTCCCAGTCGTGTGTGTGTATCAATTTCTTCTGTCCTCTCTCATCTATTTAGACTGTGAAGTCTTCGGGGCAGAAGTAAACCTTTACTCATTTTTTTCCACAGCCTGGCTCAATGGGGTTCTGATCCTAACTGCCTCTTTATGCACTACTCTAATGTGACAAAGTAGTGATAGCAGCTTTAAATATGGGACTGTTAAATCAGTAGAACACTCTGGTATAGCAAAGACCTAATCTCACAAAGGCTTTTAATAAGAGTAAACATGAAGAACGTAACAGCAGGTTGGAAGTTCGGGTGCAAAGTGTGAGATTATGATTCTCAGGCACCTGGATGGTCTCCGTGGCCCTGACAGACTTGAGGAAAAACTGCTGTAAACCATCCCAGTATATTTAAGACCACAAGATGTGGTATTTTTTGGCAGCAGATCAAGTTCAGGGATATCCCAGCAATGGCTTGCATGCTGCCAGCTTTAAAGGATGGAAGGTAATAAACAATATTTCTCCAAGTACCATCAAAGCCCAGAATTTCACAGATTTGAGAACATCATCATAATGGCCAGGTTTCCTGCACTTAGCATGTACATGCTTGGAAAATCTAGCAAAATCCTGTCCTAACTAGGGACATGGATGCAAGTACTAAAAATGCTACAAACTCAACATTACTTTTGGTATGTTACACTTCTAATTACTTCTTGTGATTTTACGGTTGATCTGTAATTTCAAAAAAACAACTTTTTAGAATGTCTTTTCTAAAGGCAATAAAAAAACAAGGGAACTGTGCTATATTATTTATATAGCATGTTAGACTTACCATTAAAAATCTAAATAATTTAAATAGCAAAAATTTAAAGCAACAGTATCATCTTGTGTGTGCTAGTATTTTATCTTCAAAATCTGAGAACTGCTGTAGGACACTGAAAAGTGTCTGGTGCCTCCCTGCATGACAGGGTGAGCACAGTTACGCTCTCTAAACTCTCGTGGACTAATAATGCATCATATGGTCACTCGTGACCACAGGTATTTAGTGACAGAGGCTGTTCAATCCAGTCCAGTGTCAAGCAACAAACTGTCTAGTACAAGCTACTCTCAAGGCGAACTTAACACTGGCTAGCAAGCTTGTGTTATTTGCACTGACCTGGAATATTTATGCTTTTTCTAAGGCTCTTGCAACTCATGAGGTCTGCCAACACCATAAGCAGTACACTGCACTGTAATTCAAGGTAAGCTGGTGAGCTGGCAACACCATGTCTGAGGTAGGAAAGGAAAAAGAACCAAGAGAAAGGGCTTTTAAATAAGAGAGGGCAAATTAAGACTAGATATAAGGAAGAAATTGCTTATAACACTAACAATTGCCCAGAGAGGTGGTCGAGGCCCCATTCCTGGAGACATTGAAGGTCAGGCTGGATGAGGCTCTGAGCAACCTGATCCAGTTAAAGATGTCCCTGCCCACTGAAGGACAGTTGGGTTAAATGACCTTTAAAGGTCCCTTCCAGCCCAACACATTCCATTATTCTACGCAAGGATTGTCCAAAGTGTGTGAAATTGTCTGATGAATGGATGAAATAATGGCAGTTCTGTACTTCTTGCATAAGACACTGGAAATCTGAAACCCATTTTACAGTATGTCTGCTCTTCATTCACTTCTAGGCACAGTCTGTCAGAAAAACACATCTCAAAGAGGATAACTATCTGAAATAAGCACTATCAAGGTACACTTACTGCCTGCTCTGAGAACTGGGAGAAAGAATAAAACAAAACACGAAAATAAAAAATTTCCATGCTTCTCATCACCTATTCTGATAGCAAGGGAGAATCCCTTTCCAACCACAAAACACTTCCACCCCCCCAAGAGGGTTGCATTCAAACTGCAGGAAGAGGAGAAATTTCCTCCCAGCATGAAGTGGTCCCCTTCGGAAGGAAATTAAATGGCTTACGCTTCAATTTGCTCTTCACACTTCAACTTGCAGGAGCCAGTGCCCTGCTTTCCACGAGCCTGAGGATCTTCTCCTCTAAACCAAGTCACAGCTTTTCTTACTTTAGCTGGACTAGAAAAATATCAAGAATGAAGGCAGGCTGATGATAGAAGGTGTCACAGCTGAGCGGAATACTTCCTGAACAGTTATAAGAGTGGACTATCCTTGGCATATAAAAATGTGAGTACCTAATCTTGGCTCCCATTTCTTTCTTAGAGTTTTCCTTCACCTGCTGTGGACAAGGCTGAGAGAAGCAATACATATAGTTCAGGCAGGAATCAAGCCTCAGGGCTCACAACTGTCCTTCTGAGGAGTTTAAAACAGTCAGTATTATGTTGGATGTAACAGTGTGAACACCTCTAGAAGCAACTCTTCAAAAGTGCTAGTGGCCCCAAACACGATTATCTGCTGTGTTCAATAGTCTTACAGATAACTGGGGGAGAAACCTATGCCATGAACAGTGACCTTTCATGTGGATCTTGAACATAACCTATTTTAATTGCAGAGAAATTGAATTTGATTACTTTGATGGACAGTGAAAAGGACAGAGAGAGAGAAAACCACAGGAAGAAAAGAGGAATGTAACAATGTTATCACAGAGCTGAGATTTTACCTTTGCACTGATAAATCTTCTGTGCAATGGTGGTCAAGACTACAATGCTGAATGCAGACTGCAGAGCAAAACTCAGACTGCAGGTGGAAACGTGTTTCTGGTGCACGTAACTACAATTCACATTAAATTGGTAAGGTCTTGGCCTCATATGACTTGTGTTCTTTTACGATTACACTGTTTACACAAATGACTTTTTTCAGGACTGTTTTTAATTACCAAAAAGCACTGAAAAATTCCGTTAGCAGCATAATTTGAAAAAATCTTTGCAGTACTCCATCCTGAAGCTACCCATGATTCACACAACTATGCAGGACGAAAAATTAAAGTCTAAGAGCCATTGAGACTGCTATGCGGAAAGTGACAAAGATCCTCAAGGTACTGAAGCTTGAACATGAATGTACGTGGAGACAAATACCAAAGAGACTTCTCAATGCATTAAGTATTGGAGGTCTTTAAACAGCAAAGTCTGGAAAAGAGGACAACCAAAAACATGCCTATAGAGCAAGAAGGCATCTCCAAAGTAATTCAGTTTAAAATAATACACATTTTAACTCTGTAAGGAAGTGGAAAAAGCTTTATAGCACATCAAAAATGTCAAGAATCAGCCTGCACATGTGAGGAAGAACAGAACCGTGGCTGACCCACTGGTGAACTTTTTCATAACAGAGACAGCCAGGTATACAGACAACAGATCACAACTCAATGACTTGTTTTGTCATTCCTTTTGTCACCTTCCTCCTAATCCAGAGGAGAGCTGCTTCAGTACATACCACATAGAAAACCATGCTGGGACGCAGTGAAGTGCACTGAGCCTTGTTTGTTGAGCCCCCCCTGCTGTGCTTTACAACCCAAGTTCTCTGAATTATATTTATTTTTTCCATCCTGAGCATGCTCCCACTTTCAAAAACAACAACGGGTACATCTACCCAGCACTGGACCAACAGAACAGTAAACCTGCTGCAGAGGAGAAAGAAAAAGAGGGGGACAAAGTGAACTATTTGAAAATGCAGGACATTTTCTCAAAAGCAAGTTCCTTGCTTAAAACATCTTAAAGAAATGGCACAGGTCTGTGTGATTTGTGGCCTTTTGCTTCTAGACTGGCCCCTATCAGTAATCACTGGAAATCACTACACAACTAATGTTCATGCATTCACAGCAGATGTGAGGAACCCTTCGGTTAGCGCAAACCACAAAGTCTCTTTGAAGACAATCAAATGCTACATGTCCCTCTCTTCTCCCACATGCATATCCCTTGTGACCAAAACACCAACGAGTCTGTCAAATGGTTGGCGTACAGTTAACACGTGATAAAGAAGAACGCACGTGTGACATGATGAAGGATGAAGCGCATGCGAAGAGTTGACGTTACAACCACTCACATGACGGAGGACGGACTAGAAAACCTTGGAGGAAGGCTAAGGGAGTACAAGCTGTTAACCTAAGCTCTCGACACCGTTGCCTGCTCCTACAAACTTCCAGCAGATTTCTGGGAGGGAAACAGAGCAAATTACCGGTTAAATATATTCTTGTGGTGGAATAGATCCAGCTGGATATATCCGAGATTCCCCACATCATGTTCCTCACTCACAGCTATTCAAAACACAAAGGGAACTCCATCACCACCATTACTACTCTTGTTACCACTTTTCACTACCCTAAGGATTAAACGGGAATGGAGACACAGCTACTCTCTCAGAGGTAACAGAGGTTACGTCCCACCAAGAGTGAGATGTGCTGGCAACTATTCACTTACTCAGTAGATAGAGGAGTCTTCTGCCTCTGAAGATGTCACCTTGTGAAATAACACGCCTGAAACACCTTTTATCAGATCACTTGTTTTCATTAATTTTTAAAGACAGTTCTGAAAGACCATCAAAATGTGGAGAGGCAAAGAATATAATGACGACAATTTTGCTTGTAGGTTTGTATCAGTGGCCATTTCTTCTAGGATAATATACATACTACTTTAAAATTAAGGAGACTGAAGATAATAAAACATAGGTGCAAGAGGCACTTTCTTTCTTGCTTGACTTCCTGGCTTTTCATAAGTTCTATCATAAAAAGGATTAGTACATTATTGGAGTCATTAGTAGTTCATTATTCCTCTATTAACCTTATGAGTTAACGACACTTTAACCTCAGTTTAATCTCCTACATAAATATGTATTACAGAAAGAGAAAAACAGAAGGGGAAAAATTATGCTTAAAAGTGTTAGTGAAAACTAATTGCTCAGAAACCACTGAAGTCTGACCATCACTACCTTCCACAGTAACTCTCTCAGATATAATTTGCTATGTTTGAATCAAAGCAAAAAAAAAGAAAAAAAGAAAAAGCTAGGTTTTTTGATTTTTAGAGAATGCAGAAACAATTCAACCTTAGGTTCACTTGCCAGTTTCCACCCTGTGGCAGAACTTAAAATGCTGAATGTTACCAGTTTGCCTGACAAATCCACAAATACACCAAAATCAACCTCATTCACCTCTGTGTTTTTTCCTGAATTACTATGTTTGACCAGACTTCATGCAGTACAGCAGATTCATCATATGCTCCCTAGACCTCGAACACTTTCAACTATCAATTCGCACCTGACATAACAAGGTACAACCTCTCAAACTTAACTTTCTCAAAAAAAAGGATCTTCCATGGGCATAGAAAGGGTACTATTTTCAAATAATTTAAATTCAGCCTAAGAGAATAGGCCCCTCACCACCACTAGTATTTTCTAAGAATTTTGAGGTAATGTACACAGGTTAGAGGTTTTACCAGTAATTTAAAAATAAGCAAGTATAAACCACTAGAACTGTTGCCACAACAAGCGGTGGCTCTTCTTCTTTTATAAGATTCACCTCCTCATTCATAATAAGCACTGTAACGCAGAGGAAACAAGCACAAGAAAACAATTTTTGCACAGCTGCCTACCCACAACTTTTCCCTCCCTGTAGTGTAGAAGCAATAAATGTTCAGTGAAACAAACGCAAAATGAATTCCAACTGACTGCCCTGCGGCAAATCTCAAGTGGT
Source organism: Apaloderma vittatum (assembly GCF_000703405.1). Taxonomy (NCBI): domain Eukaryota; kingdom Metazoa; phylum Chordata; class Aves; order Trogoniformes; family Trogonidae; genus Apaloderma; species Apaloderma vittatum. The sequence continues at coordinate 21,639 of NW_009715307.1, forward strand.
GGGACTGACCTGAGGCTTGCTATTGTGGCTGCCTTGGCCGTGGTTGAATGAGGTTTATTTTGACCCTCAAGTGACAAACCTGCCAATAAGTAACAATGAGAGATGCAAAGGAACTTTTTGACATACTGGTCTTCGACAAAGACTTAACTAAGAACTGAGACAAACAAAAAAAAACCATACCACCATTGCCATGCCAAACGAAAAAAATCCTAAAAGCTGAAAGGATTTTCTAAAGGCTCAAAAAAAAAAAATTAAAAAATCAATGGCATTTTAAAAATCCACAAAAGACCTCACTTGGATTATAGTGTGGGAGAACAATTCATTAAGGCGGAATTGACATTACCTCTAAGGGATTTCTTGCGTTTTCTACTGAAAACAATTCAATTCAATTTTAACACATGGTGTGATATTCTGTATTCTGAGTTGATCACAAATTGGATCTCAAGATCTTTTGAGAGAATTAAACAAAAACCACAGATTTGTCATGAATGTAGCACATACTGTTGATGGGATTTGACCCAATGTTTTGTTACATGGTCTTTGCTGACACCTGTTGGTTTACTTTTTGTTTTTCATTCTTCTTTTTTTCCTTTTTAAGAAAAGCACCTCCAGTTTCAGAAATCGCTTGACTTGACAAGCATTTGGCTTCAGAAATGGCTTAATTACATAGCCTATCTTATGAAAATTCTCAATTATTTTAAAATATGCATACAAATTGATATATATGTATTAGCACTAAGCAGAGGCTTCAGTTAACCACCTTGCACCAGAAGCAATTAAACACCAGCAGAAAGCATGACCTCTGTCCTCAAGCTGAGGTAAGAAAAAAGGATGAAAAGGTTGCAAAACAAAGAAGGAAACTAAAAAAAGCCCAAAAGAATAGTATATAAATGAGGCTTATGAACATGTTTTAACATTCCGATTCAAACCTAAAATTTAGGATTATTATCTCTAAATTTCATATTAGAGATGAGTTACGAAAAGGGAACTGGAAGAAGGAGCAGTAGCAGTTTTAAATATTCCAAGTATTAATGAAAAAAATGTAGTTTAGGTGGAGAGGTGGTGCTATGAAGTTTTGAAAGGTTAAAAATCCATGCCAAACCCAACTGACATATCAGATTAACATAGTTAAAGCATACCAGCTTTTGTAGTCACAGACAAAAAAGTCAGTGATGTGTCAAGCATCTCATTTTGCCACCTTTGATTCCTCAGCAGAAATGACCAGATAAATATTCACAGATGAACTGAAGGCTTAATTTTATGTAAATCCAGAACAGGACTCAAATTAACACCTTCTTTCCACAGCAAGATGTCTTAACCATTTTGCCACCATGCTCCAGAACAGTAGTGGGTCAAAATAAATTGGATTTACATAAATTTAGCTTAAAAGGGCTGTGCTGCTGACCATTAGTAGCATTTTTTTTTTCTTTTCTTGGCAGAAATAGCAGTTTATACCCCCAGAAACACAAATCACAAAAATGTTTACAGTTTCACTATTAAATAACATCTGCATCTATTTTTACTAGTCAAGGAAACCAAAGAGATTGCCCCAGCATCATTAACTTATGGCATACTTATGCAGCAAACTCAGGACCCTCACTCACCTAGAGTAACTGACAAAAGCCAGTAGTTAACTTCCAAGGGAAATGTCTTGCTTATTTTCTGCTCTTCTAGTCTATGGTTATGATACCTAAGACTCTGAAAGAAACCTCCCCTTAAGGAGAGAAAAATCTGCCCTGAAGGCACTGTCTCCTCTGAGGGTATTAAGCTGAAGGTTAAGAAAACACTTTAGACATTGACCAACCTTTTTCTATTCTTTTTCCTCACTGTTTCTCACAAAAACTATTTCCTTTTTCTATTCTACATGCCTAAGACCTTCTAACTACAAAAAATTCTGGGTGTGGTAAATGCCAGAACTTTCAATCGAGAGGTAAGAAAGACTGCATCATATGTGACAAGTAAAATCCTTTCACTCTTGTATAAAATAAAGGAAGCCATCTGATTCAAGAATGAAATAAATTATTATTTAAAATGTCTTAATTCAATTTGGAAAGGTTAATGTGTGTTTTTTCTAATTTGTTTATAAAACAAAACATTCTTGGTAACTGATGTTTATAAAATAAACTTTACATGATGCTTAAAACAGTATGTAAGAGCATTGCCAGTTGCTTATGAAGTCAAAAAAACATAACAGATCCTTTCTTCCTATAAAATTATGACTGTAACGCTAATGTAGCCATTCATGAAGCATGCACATGTCCAAAGACAGCATACCAGTGTAGTACTTCCTGTTAAGCTTTGTGGACACAAATATTGGAAGAAGAGGAAAAACAGCTAGTAATGAAGCTCTATACACTACCATTTACCTTGTTTTAATGAATTTTACCTACATACTTCATTTGGGAAGGAACACATCTTTCTCAGTCCACTTACAAAGAAAATCGTTCAACACGAAAACAATTAAGAAGAATCACAATTCATGGTTTTATGCAAACTTCAAATGTTAGCTTGTGTCTTTGGCCTGCTACTGAATGCAAATACTGTGAGAAAAGCCTTTTTTTTTTTTTTTCCCCCAAATGGGACATTTAGTAAGGTCTAACAGAAATTTAGCATTAAAACAGTATAGTACTTAGTATGTCCAACTAATAAAGCAGTTATTTCTAAAAAGTCTGTGAAGCTACAAAACATCTCTGAAAATACTGCGTAAAATGTCCATTTATAAACCGTGTACAAAGGATTGGTTCACGTTCATGTTGGCATTTGACAGTTTCCCAAGAGAAGTTTGTAAGATGGGATCCTTTGCTCTTTTGGAGCGGTCAGGTACATGGAAGAATAGCCACGTTTGATTAGGTAAGTGGTTCAGTACAGCAGTTACCAGTAACAAGTGTGTCAAGTAGAAGTAATGACAATTCCTACTGAGCAACACCATCAAAATAATGTCTGAAAAGGAAACTTCTTTCTAACTTGCAGATTCTGTAATTTTTATAGTATTTCACAGACATACTAAGTAGGTACTTTTATCAGCAGGACAGCAAAAGCAGTGAGTTGCATGTCTGTGTGCAATTTGTAATTATACTAGAGTGGCCAGCCTGCAGCATTCTGCGTTCAGTGAAAGGGTATAGAAAAACATGTAAAAGACATTTTAATTTCATCATTTTTGCACTGTGTCCAGTTCTTTGCTTCCCAGTTCCAGAAGGACAGGGACATCCTGGAGAGGGGAGAGCAAAGGGCTACTAAGAGGATGAGGGGACTAGAACATCTCTTTTATGAGGAAAGGCTGAGGGACTTGGGGCTCTTTAATCTGGAGAAGAGAGGGCTGTCTCACCCCATGATCCAGTGGGGCGAGACAGGACAGTGAGGTGAAGGGCTGTGAGGCACCTGCAGCCCCAGGGGAAGAGGCTGTCCCCAAGCAGTGAGGAGTCACAGGGGTGTCTCTGTGTCAGCCATCTCTCCCACGGGCCTGAATGAGGGGGTTTGTCCATGCCATGCCATTTAACAAGGCTGCAGAGTGACACTTCTTTTCGCCAGGCAGCCGAGGGCTGGCCATTGCAGCCCGTGTTCCAGTAGTGACGATGTAACAACAGGAAGAATGTTGGTGAGGCTGTGTCCCAGAGAGCTGGTTCCAGGAGGGGCTGAAAGAGGAGCTGGCAAAGGATAGACCTGAGCTGGTGGGTAAGGGAGAGCTGCCACGGGAGGAGGGAGAGGAGGGCTGATGAGCAAGTTCATGGAGGGAGGGGAGACAGCCCGTGGCATGCAGGGTGGTGACTGCTCCTCCACTGCCTTCCAGAGGTGGAGGTCACACAAGGACCAGAGCAGACACCGGAAAACACTTGTCCTCAGTCACACAGCCAGGGATTTGCTGACATCTGCAATGGGGATTGCACAAACTTAAGGATTCAACAGCATGGCAGAGGCTTGGGAAGGGGTTGTAAATGACGACTGAGTTGTTGCACCCTTTTTTGGTTGACGTTATCCTGCATTTAGAGCCACAGGACCTGACGGGGACAGAAGCAGACCAAGGCAGAGTCCACATAGCTGGAGAATCAGCACCTGCTTCAAGGACACAGACTTGAAGTTAAGGACCCATGAGTCTGGCAGAGCCATCATTACGGGTCATCTGTGCTGATGCAGGTTGGCTGCTCCATGTTGTTTGTTATTATCTTGCCTTTTACAGCCACTGGATCGGTCAGGGACAGGAGGAGACCAACACAGAGTCACGTCCTCAGGCACAGAGATGGAGAAGCAGCACCTGCTTCAAGGCCATGGACTTGAAGTTAAGGATTCAAGAGTCCAGCAGTGGCCTCGGGACTGTTCGCAACACCACATTCACATCAGACGTTGTGTGTCCTGGAGGACCAGGCCATGATTGTCCTCTGCCATCACTGCTGAAGTGACACCTTGAATCCAGCATCATTTCTGAGACTCTCACAAGAATAAGGATGTTGTGGTGTCTGAGGTACGGAACCTACTTCTGAATTCAAATTATGTCTCCACATCACCTGCATGGTAGCGAAGCAAACAGGGATGGCCAGTTCTGCCTAGCAACCGGCAAGGACTGGAGTGAACTGGGATCACAGGTTCCACCTAGTAGTCCCAACCAGGTCAGGCTGACAGTTCTGCCTGGACACCTCAACTGTCCTGCGCACGGAGAAAAAGCTGGAACTCTCTCCCCTACCGACTGGAACAAGGATCCAGTCAGCAAGGATCGAGAGGACACTGCGGGATCCACAGTGGTGGCTATCTTCTGTGAATCTCTCCACTACACCGCTTCACCTTTTCTATCTTTATTTGTCTTTTCCCCTACCATTTCTTCAGAAAGTGATTCTCCTGTTTAATTAATAAAAGGTTTTATGGCTGTAGAGTGTCTGACCTTGTTTGTGTCTTAACTTCACCCTTGGGATCATAACTTAAGAAAGAAAAAATATGCCCATCCGACATCGGATCGGGACACACTCTGACATTCAGTATCCTTAGTATCCTTCCCAAACAACCGCTTAACAGTCACTTAAGATTCCTGGTGCTTCTGAAGGTTTTCATACTGTACTTCACAAAATTTCAGTGAATCAATCATCAAGTAACAGGATCACAGAACGGCCTGACTTGATAAATACCCTGAACGACCACTTTGCTCTGAGCCCCGTGCCCTGGTCAGGGACCCCTCCCAGCAGAGCAGGTTGCTCCAAGCCCCGTCCAACGTGGCCTTGGGCACTGCCAGGGAGGGGCTGCCA
>NW_009715307.1:26937-65491 GCF_000703405.1 Apaloderma vittatum
TTAGTTTGAACCCATCCCCCTTCATCCTGCCACCACTCGCCCCAGTGAGGAGTCCCTCCCCAGCTCTCCTGCAGCCCCTTCAGATACCAGAAGGACACTACAAAGTTTCTCTGGAGCCTTCTCTTCTCCAGGCTGAACAGCCCCAACTCTCCCGCCTGTCCCCACAGGGAAGGTGTCCCAGCCCCATGAGCATCTTCATGACCTCCCCTGGACCTGCTCCAACAAGTCCATCTCCTTCTCGGGTTGGAGAATCCATAGCTGGACACAGAACTGCAGGGGGGGTCTCACCAGAGCGGAGCAGAGGGGCAGAATCCCCTCCCTCACCCTGCTGCCCACGCTGCTCCGGATGCAGCCCAGGATGTGAGTGGCTCTGTGGGCTGTGGGCACACAGTACGGGGTCATGTCCAGCTTTTCATCCACCGACACCCCCAAGTCCTTCTCTGCAGGGCTGCTCTTCATCCACTCGTTGCACAGCCTGCGTTGTGCTTGGAGCTGCCCCATCCCAGGCGTTGGACCTTGCTCTTGGATTTGTTGAAGAGGATTAAAAAGTTGTATCAACAAAAAATATTAGAAAAAATTCACATTCCTTGAAAAGTTGAGATAAACTGTAACAATCAATCTTGATGTATTTAAGGGCACAGAGAAAACTCAGTATCAAATCCCTGATGATCAGGCAGTAAGAATGCTTTGCACTTTGAGTACTTTAACTCAAAATTCTTTCTGGTTATCAGGCTTTTTTTTTTTTTTTGCTTGAACCTTCTACTATCCTACAAACTCCACGAATTTCTTTCTTTCATTTATCTTCTGATGGTGCAACCAACTACAGCAACACCCTGTTTGCGCCTGTTGTATCAATATTATATAAAGATAAAACACTTAACCTCAGCTTTTCACGTGAATTTATATTTTTCACATTTTTCTAACCAACTTCCTGGACACAAAATTACATACAATATCCAAAAAGGTGTCTCACCTAGCATATAGCGAACTATCACCCCTATTTCTTACATTTAATACTTCCCCTCTTGCTCAAACATCAGCTTTAGAGTCTATTGCAGCAAAATTCTTACCAGGATGTGATGAACGTACATGTCTAATGTACCAAAATTCATCATGTCTAAAACCAAGTTCAGGTTATAGAACTTAACAAAGAAACTTTCAAATACATTTTACACATTTATTCGTACTGCTGGGTGAACCTCTCACAGGCATTCCAAATGGGATGGATATATTTCAGATTCTATCTTAAAAAAACCATTCAGAGTAGAGCCATACACACTAAAAATGATGACAGAAGCTGAATCCCTGAATCTGGAAATCAAAAATATTTTAACATACTTTTTTCCATCCTGTGTTATGGACTGTCAGTAAAGTAAGAGAAAGTTACCATAACGTCTATATAACTTACGTTGCTGGAAAGAAGGCAAAAAACACATGCATGCTCCCTCCCTCCCCACTGGCCCCCAGTCAATTGAGTGAAAAGAGAAAAACTCTTTGGTTTTCTGCTCAAAGATCGGTCCTATCTTATTACCAACAAAGTACTCCAAGTAGCACCAAAGAGAGGAACTCGAGGATTTGCCAGTAAGGAGTTAAGAGGTGTAACTACCGGAAAACCACAAGAGGAAAATTAGGAAGCTTCGAACTGGAGAAAGAACTGACACTGTGGAGGAGGACAACATTTCCTGCATTTTTACAAACAGGACAGTGCATGAGTTAAGATGAATAACCACGCATTAAGCCCCTCAAAATCCTAAGTAATCACCCCATCCAACTGATCTTCTTCACAGTTGTAACCGCACCTAACAGCTTCAGGCACGCTAAGCGGGTATTTCTGCTGCCGTGATCTGCAGAAGATACCGGATACCAAAATTCAGTTGTGACTGAGTTAATGAATTGAGCAGCTGGAGCATCTTAAAAGTAATTTTAGGTTGTTTGCACATACAGAAATACAACGCTCTATTGATTTATAATTGAATTTTTTTCCTTTCAAATTATTCCTATTAAGGACTGACACAGCTGATATAGCTTTATAAAAAATACCACTATTCTGCTGAATTTTAATAAAAAATATTCCCAGAAAACTGATGGATATAGGTCTATCATTGAAAACATAAACTGTGTTAAAATTTGTTATCTGGAAAAGCTGAACATCTTGTGAAAGAGAACTAACTCTCCCAGGGACCTGCAACTGACGTAAAATAAACATATTTTAAAAGAGCTGCTTGATGAAGGCAGTAAGCTATGGATCTCTGTTTTTCAAAAAAAAAAAAACCTGCTGAAACAGGAGGAGTACTTTGCCTTCATAGAAACTTTTAATATTGCTGATGGAAACAAGAACTGAATATTTGCAAGGCAAAGGTGAACCAATTGGTTCCATCACATATGCTGATGATTTGTATTCTGCTGGAGCACTAGTTAAATGCATTTTTCCTAGTCACTAGGTGGCAAAACCCAGGTTTTTTCACCACTCCTTTAACAAAAAACAAGCCAACTACATGCCATCTTACTTCCCTGCTGTGAATCCTCTGCTGTTTTTGGAGTTCATTGCTCTATTGATTGTTTTTAAGTGGGAATGATTAATAAGACCAATGGTAATTCAATTTTGTTGTGCTGTGCAATAAATCTTGCGTTTTCCCTAATAAGAATATGGAGAAAGAAAGGAATGGACACATTTAGATAAAAGGTGGATTAGTTGTATTTCTGATTTCAGCTACATGAAAATGGTTGGTACAAAAGTTTATTAAGAACTCAGAGTCTAAACTTCTGCATATAAACCCAGGATAGCAAGAATGGTTCTAATTGAACTAAAGCTGCTGAAGGTTTTAGTTTTAAAAAGCTCATGATTAACTCATTGAAACACTCCCCCTACTCCAATTTTTGTCTTCTTTTTAACAATTAGTACCATTCTTTGAATTGCAGCAACTTGCAAGTGCTTTATAAACAACCATCTGCCTTATTGTATCTTCTCTGCTTTTCACTGTTTATCAATTTAAAAATGTAAAACACATTTATCAACACATTTATCAACAATGTAACAAATTCCCATCTGGGTTTATGAGATGCTCATCATTTCTTTCAAGAATCATGCTAACAATAATTATGAAACTATCTCTGAACCTTTCGAGTACTGTCATGTTACTGTGATGAACCAACCTACTGCCAATTGCTGCCTACAAGCTAGAAGAGTTCACTGAAGCACATCTGACATAATCATTCCAGTAAAAAGTCTTCACAAACAGCAGATTTTGAAAGTGGATTTAGCATATGCAAATGAATATACTGCATGCAACAAAGACTCATATTTAAATTTAAATTTTCTTAGGTACTATTAAGTAGGCTTTAATCCTTGCTGTCTGTCCATCTACCCCACACACCAGAAAGAAACACTGAAGATTAACAGATTGTTAAAAGCTGAACTCATCCTAAAATTCTAAAGACAGTGCACATGTAAGATTTAGGTCTTTCTGTGCTGCTCCTATGAGCATTTTCTTTCTAATATCAAAGATATTGGTTCAAAAATGAGTGAAGTAAAAGGACTGGAACGTTATGGAAACGTATTACTTACAAGTCAGGGAACCACTATTAGAGATAAATTCAAAATTTACGTGCTTCATCTAGTTGAAGCCTTCTGCACCAAGTCTCTGTTTCGCACTTACCTACTGCAAATTGGAAATAATCAATTTAGTATGAAAAAAACCTGTAACGGATAAGAGATGGATTCTTAAGGAACTGCATTTATAGCCTTGATGTCCAAAAAGCAACAGGTGTCACTTCCTCCAACTGGTAGACTCAAAAGTCTCTGTTCCACATGGATCCCTCACTGTGTAACGATACCACACTTCTACTTTATTTTAAAGATCTTGTCTAATCTCTCCCTTCTGCTCAGCTATTTTTGTCCAAACAGCACAACTCTCAGTATTTTTGTGACGTTTGCTCCACTGAAAAATTTTGCTGAAGCAAAAACCTTCTGCAACATTTATTAGCAGGCGGGGCATGACATGTACAGAAACAGCACTGTCAAATTGCTTCCAAAGGAGACCATCCAAAACGGAATTTAACCACTTTCAAAAACAAGGAAGGGGAAATGCTTCAGTTAGATGCTTTCACTCTACCTTCAAAACAGGACAAATTTAGGAAGAGTTTACAAGCTTCTCAGTGAGGATATTTACTGCCTCCATGAAAGCTTACCCTTACTTGACAGTAATACAAGACACCGAAAAAATTCAGTTTGCACACGCTCCATGGACACCTGTTAAGTATTTGGCAACCAATCTCTTCCAACAGAACAACCTCTTCAACAGCCCTAGCCAAGACAAGCATGCCAGGAAAGCAAACAACCATGAACTCACCCAGGTATTACATTTCTATTTTGTCTCTCAGTAAGACTTTTTCTTCCAGCTACTAAATAACTACAAATATATAATTACAAGTAAAGGTACCCAAACGCAGTTTTGCTTAATCCGTGGTGCGCAGCACATACTTTATTGTATTAAAGTTTTGCTAGCCAGGGAAAATCTGGAATGTTTCATGATAAACTGTCTGTGCAAAGAAACTGAAACTAGAGTGTAAGGATTTCTACTAATCATCTGCAAATTTTATTTGGAACTTGATCCTGCAGCCCTTATTCACAAGATCAGACCCTATTGAGTTTATTCACATGAGCTTCGGCTGCAAGATTGGACCTTAAGTACTATCAGGTGCACGTGCAGCCTATCATCAGATTTTGGGTTATTCATGTAAGAAGCTACCCTTTCAAATGCAGACTACTTAATGCTTCCTTCTTCATTAACTTACATGTCCTCTTCTGCTGCTCTGTGCTTTCATTTGTGCTATGTAAATAGCTTCTTTCTCTCAGTCATCCAAACAAATAATGCTCTTTGCAACCAAGGAGGAAATTAGTAGCAGGTGAACGCTTATTTTTTAAATTATGTTGAGACCAAGCTGTTCTTTAACTTAAAGATCTGTGGGGGAAAAAAAAAAAAGAAATCCCATTTTACTACTTAGCAATCTTAATTACGGGTTGTCATTGTCATATTTCTACATACTTATTTTTTTCCCCACACATAAACATTAATCTTGATGGCTAATCTACTTTATGATGGGCTGGACCTAACACTGCGCACATACTTTAGAGCAGTTTATTTAGTGGGGCAAGACTTCTCTGATGATGCGAAATTAACTGTATCTTATCACACATGGAACATGCAAGGAATTTCTGATTTAGGTGTTCCACTTCTTTGCTTTCCATACCTGTTCTACATAAATACAAGGTATTTTCTCATGTTGTGGTGTGGTAACTGTGAAAAATAACTACAAATCTTCTGCTACCTGCTTATGCATTACAGACAAGCTGCAGTTATAACAGACAGCAAACACCAGTCCTCAAACACGACCACAGCAGAGGCATTTATATCGTGCTCCACATTATAATCTACACACTTACAAATCTGACTTGACTACTTAAAGACATGGGTAGCCAAGTAAACTGTCAGTACAGGTAAAAGTCTCTTCGTCAGTGATGGCACTCACAAAAACATCTGTAAATGCTAAATAGCCTACAGGCAGTCACCAAATTATAATTAGTCAGGGCCAGAGATTAAGAGATGCGGAGAAGGACAGAGGGTAAGTGCCTACTAATGCTTGGGATATTCTGGTTGCTGGAAGACTATGGAAGGAGAATGTCAGCATAATCTTTTTCACATGAAACTTCATATCAACACAACCTACATGACTCGCAAAATACAAGGTAAAATACCAACAACAGATTTCAACAGTATTTTCTTTATGCTTCCAGCTAATTTCAATGCCATGATGAAGCAGGGTCTGGAACTGAATGGTGGCAATTTCAGTAGCCATAATATCAACTGAAAGTGTGGCACAAACAATATACATAGACATCTACTTAAAACACACATCATGTGAGTCTATCCTAGAATCCAAATCTCCATAACTCCTAGCCAGAAAAAAAAAAAGTTCAACCTTGAACTGGAATGGTATTTCTGCAACAACTGAACTGCTGTCGTAAAATTGTTCTCAGTTGTACTTCAAACTTGCCACATGGACTAATCGGCAGTTAGAAGCAGCTGCAACACCATGTTCTGTGCACTTCTGTTGCCATTTTAATTTTTAAAAAGCAAATGGAGAGGCTCTCCACAAAATTCAATGCAGCAATAGCAATGACTGAACCTGAATCACAAAATTATGACCAGTTCACTAAATTGTCTATTAGGAGCACATATCAAGAGGCTGCAGAACAAATTGTGTGCCTGAAATAACAGATCAATGAATGAAGAATAAAGAGATGTAAGAAGTAGAGACGTTGACAAACCATTGTAATTTCTGAAGAATCAATTTCCATACAGCCAGAGTAATGTCAGAACATCACAGATAGTGTATTCATGACGTTTAACAGAAAAAAAATCATGGATTACCAAATGGAAATTTATTAAAGCTCCAAAAAAGAGCGAATGATACTGTAACGTAAGTCCAGGAAGTTCATGTACCTCTTGAAACTACTAAAACGCAATAAGAATAAGAGCAGCCCACAATATATACACATAGAGAAAAAAAAATCAAGAAACCCTGCCCTGGGCAGGATGGGTATTTCCTTTCAAAATTAGAAAACCTGCATACAACAATGGAAGCACTGAATACATAAAACACTTTTGTATGATGATACAAGTCTGGCTACATAGATGTTCAGCCACAAATATATACAAGAGAGGTCTTAAAGCCAAAGGATGATGTCTCAACGCAAAGGTCAGCTTTTACTACATCACCTTATGAATTATACGAGCTGCTCCTTCTTAAGCTATCCCAGTTTGCTGAACATATCTTGTCCTAGATGAGAAAATGCCTAATCAGAGGGTAATATACTACTTCTGTGCTACTTAACATTTACATCAGTGACCCACCAGTCTATGGCACAAAAGAATACTTTATCTATGTGAACAAATGCCAAGGGTCTTGCCAGTCAGTGTCCTCTGCATTCTCAGATAACTCTACAGTGCCAAAACCAGACAATGGAGCATTTATAAATTTGTGGCTGGTTGGAAGAACTGTGTTGTATCAAGTACCTAGCAGACAACAGAGTGATATACAGAAGAGTTTCTTTTTTTTTCTGTGAAAACACAAACCAGATAAACAATTTAGAACAATTCACCCTCTCAGATGCCTGATTCCAAACCTTCCTTTCCTTTTAGGCCCAAAATATAAACAAAGCACATTTTCAAAGACCTCTCAAGAGAATTACTTTAACTAAGGCAAAATGCAACAGGCAGATCACAGATGTGAGACAATCAGTCCATAAACACACCCCACCACCTTCCAGTTAACCCCAAACCACAAAAAGTATTTCTGAAATACTATGGGCTGAAGCTGTGGCACTCGCTGTTCAGATGCACAGAAAGAGGAACTTGATGATGTTGGCTAACACACAGAAGAAGGTGTGGTGGCACAGAAACCCGCCTGGAGACATACTAATCTCGATGGCTCTGCATTGTCCAACTCATCTATTTGGGAAGTGGGGATATCTGAACAATACAAGCACACACAAAGGTCTGCACACACAGACCTCGGAATAGGTGTCAACTTCCTGTGTGTCAAGTAACTCAGAAAATGCAACAGACTGGGCAATAGCAGTTTAGAAAAACATACAGCTGAGGTGAAAGGTTGCAAGAAACAGCAGCAGTAGCCACCGTCCTCTCCTGCCCTGACACAGGTCTTGCAGGAACAAGGAAGAGAAGGAGAAGGTAGAAAGCAAGGTTGTTCAATCCCTGTAAGAAAGCTCTGGCCGAACAAAGCAGTGCTCAACAGCTGGGCAGCTCCAACACATCAACCTCAGAGCCCAGGCTGTCCCCTTGATGAAATGGAGGGGCTGAGCTGGCCATGGAGAACAGGACCACCACTCAGCAGAGGCCAGGCAGGGTCAACAGGAGCTTTTCATCACAGTTTCACAAGCAGAAAGGCTGTCTCCATCACAAAGCCTCTTTAGGAGCTACAGCAAGGATTTGGGTGGCAGACTAATCCACATTATCTGTCCTGTTATTCACAGCACTCTGACCCATAGTGGCTTTTCATTTTACCCGAATGAGTAAGTGTAGTGGTACACTGGAAGACTGGCGCGGACTGTAGGTACGCTCAAGTGACTTGCATCTGAGGTGTTGGAAAACACACACACATCACACCAGATGACTGTTGGGCAGGTAACAGAAGCCAGGGATAGATGCGGGGGCATCTCTCACATCCCTGCCCTGAAAAGCTGTTGTGTGAGTCCTGGGAACTCAGACAGAGCAGCAAGCGAACACAACACAGCAGTGGGATAAATACCCCAGGTTTTCTAGCAATGAGAGATCTCCTTGTGCCTGCACTGCTACTTGTCGAGCTGCTCGTGAGATCACTGCCTGCGTGCCTCATCTGGAGGCTGCTGGAAAGATTCCTCAGATTCTCAGGCAGAGACAATAAATCTACTCTCTGCATTTCAGCCATGGTTTGTGGTTGTCTCTGCATCCTGCTTGTTTCAGCCCACACAACAAGTAAAGCCCACACCACTGAAAATCCACTATGGTTTACCTAAGAACCGGGATCACATGAGCAGTCATTCACAAAAGAACAGAAATTCCTTGTAACACAACGATGCATGTGCATTTAAACGGAGGCTTCCATGTGTAAAAATACAGCACTGCACAGCCCTGTGGTGTTACACCACACACACGTGAATCTCCCTCCTCCCTTCCTTTCCTGGTGTGCTGCTCTCCACCAAACCTCTCATTTCTACTTCCTGCAGCCTGACAGTATCTCAGCTGATGCTGGTTGGGAACTCTTGGACCAGACCTTCCTCTAAGCCATGCCAGTTAAGGATGGGTGGAGTGCTGTTGCTGTTAAGATGGGCAGAGGCTTCTGCCACACGCTCCTTTGAGCCTGCATGCTCAGTGCCCACAAAAGTTCCCAGAGCCCATCCTGCCCTACCGACAAAAGGTCATGTTATTAGGTATTTCCTCAGTTTTAACAAATGTGTTCTTGGCAGCATGAGAAACTATATGAAACCATTTAGTGATAAGTATACACTTATTTACCCACCTGAGAAACTCAACTGAGATGCTTTATACTATTTACTTTGCAACAGTGTAGGACTGGCTGTCACTTCAGGCACTTCGTTTTTACTCTTTAGCTCACAACTGTACATGCTTGGAGGGCACAAGAAGCTGAGAGGGGAAACAGCCAGCACACCTGACTCCAACTCCATACAATACGGCATCACACTCAGCAATAAAAGCTCAGGGAAAGGAGGAGAAAGAAGAGGAGTGAGTGAGTGGCTGGGTGGAGCCTGAATTGTTAAACCACGACAACAAGAAAGTTTAAAAGACAAAATATCTAAACGTGCAAAATCAAACGTATCTAAGAGTAGTCTGAATTAACATCACTGAAGAGTAAGTGGGGAATAAATGTTTTTTATGCTTGCTAAAACAATAACGCTAATGAAAGTAGACAAGGCATGAGGCAAAGGCAGCTCCTGAAAGACATTTCATAATGATTCCAAGGAAACCACCGGCAGTGTTGTATGTTCTCAAAGAAAAAGGCCCTAGTTTGTGCACATAATGATGCATCTCCTTTCTCCAGCACGCTGAAGCTATTCTTTCTGTTGGGTAGGGGAGGTTGTGACAGTGCAAGGATGACATCAGCACACGTTGCTTTGCCTCCACTGAGGTCACACACTTCTCAAGTCAATGCTCTGACTCCTAAAGCACGACGATAAGCATGGCACTGAAGTCATTTTCACCCAGGAAAGGAAGCATGCTAAGTTGCTTCGACACCCAAAACATCCCTAGAAGAAGTCTGGGAAGTACCAGTAGCATTCAAATATCTTATATATCAATAAATATTTAATCAATTGATCATCAGAATTTTGCTTAATCAATTTAGTGGCTGCTGAAATCTCCTGGTAACGTGACAAACCCAGCAAATAGCACATTCATCTTCTGCTGGAAGATAAAATACCAGTTTTATAGCCAGGGCTTCGCTTTGAGGAGAAGTTAAAGAAAATCCTGCACTGCATAATACTCTCTACTTTGTGTGATCAGGATGATACTCTATTCTGAACACATTCTAAAGTCAAACTGTAGTCTAAATCTCATCTTAAGCTATACTACTAATATATTGTATACTGGAAATTACTGTTAGAGCATTAACAGGCAACAAATCCTGAAATACCTTTTGTTAAATGACTTCAGCCTCACTAAATCCTTCTTGATACAGATATAGAATTAGAACTATCATTTCTACAGAAAAACACAACAACAAACACAGTACAGGAATACATATAAGCATTCATATATGCGCACAATTAATATACCTCTCCAAGAGCTTCATACCGCTTTTGGTTCCATCTATGCAAGTCTTCACGATAATTAAAAACAAATGGCTCCCCAGTTTTTATGTGTCTCAACTGCCCCTCTGTAAAAGAAATAAAATCATTACATTTTAATACAGTACTTCATTAAAAGTAACACACATTTCATTGTTGAAAATTTTAAAAGTAGCACATCAAAAGACTGGGCTACTGTGAATTTCTTCTCCTTTGGTTATAGTATTTTTGAAGGAAAGCAACTGTAACACAACAAAATCCACTCCCTTGGATGGCATACACTGCTAAATAAAGCTCAACACAAGTGATGACAGAAATTACGTGCATATATTAAATGTCAAGCTGCTTTGCAAGTTTGCTATGGATTTACACTGAAAGGTAAACATTAGCAGCTAATATTTGATCTGTACTGTCAATTAGATGATCAAATGGTAGCCACAAATCCCGTACTTCAAAATCAACTGCATTTATGAAGAAATCTGAGTACAAAATCGTGCTAGAGACTGGAAGTTGTCCTTGTTTATAGCTAAAGATTGGCAGCACACCCAACCACAGATGAAGACACAGACTGAGTTAAAATAAAAATAATAATAAAATGGTAATCAAATAAGATGTAAATTGCAGAAAACATATCCCACCTTCATTTCATGAGATAAAGCCCTAGTTATGTCTGTCTCAGAGCATCACATTGCTCCCAGCTTCAACAGGTGAACTCTTCACTGGATTAAACTGGCTGGATGTCTGGGCCCAACAAGTGGTGGTGAATGGAGTCAAACCCAGATGGTGGCCAATCACAACTGGTGTCCCCCACGGTTCAGATTTGGGGCCAATTCTGTCTAAAATCTTTACTGGTGATCTGGGTGAGCAAACTGAGTGCTCCCTCATTAAGTTTGCAGTTCACACCAAACTGAGTCGGGTGTTGATGTGCTGGAGGGCAGGAGTCTCTGCAGAGGGACCTGGCCAGGCTGGATCCATGGCCGAGGCCAGTTGTGTGAGGCTCAAGGAGGCCGAGAGCTGGGTCCTGCCCTCGGGTCACACCAGCCCCCGGCAGTGCTGCAGGCCTGGGGAGGAGCGGCTGGAGAGTGCCCGGTGGGAAAGGACCTGGGGGGCTGGTGCCTGGGGCTCTGGTGGACACCCGTCTGGAGATGAGCCAGCAGTGTGCCCAGGTGGCCAAGAGGGCCAGCGGCATCCTGGCCTGGGTCAGGAGTTGTGTGGCCAGCAGGACCAGGGCAGGGATTGTCCCCTGTGCTCGGCACTGGAGAGGCTGCACCTCAAGTCCTAAGTTTGGTTTTGGCCCCCTCACAACAAGAAAGACCTTCAGGAGCTGAAGCGTGTCCAGAGCAGGGCAACAGAGCTGGGGCAGGGTCTGGAGACCAAGTGTGGGGAGGAGCGGCCGAGGGATCTGGGGCTGTTCCGCTGGAGAAGAGGAGGCTGAGGGGAGACCTTCTCGCTCTCTGCAGCTCCCTGGCAGAAGGGGGCAGCCAAGGTGGTCGGGCCTTCTCCCAAGGAACAAGCGATGGGACAAGAGGAAATGGCCTCAAGTGGTGCCAGGGGAGCTGTAGGTTGGACATTAGGAAAAATGTCTTTACTGAAAGAGTGATGAAACCCTGGCAGAGGCTTCCCAGAGCAGTGGTGGAGTCACCACACCTGGAGGTGTTAAAAAAACGTGCAGATGTGGCACTTGGGGACATGGTTTAGCGGTCATGATGGTGTTTGGTTGAAAGCTGGACTTGATGTTAGAGGTCTTTTCCAACCATAATGATTATATGATCTTCTATGATCTACGATCTTCTAAAATTGCAGTATATCAGAGAAACATTAAAAACAGGATATAAGTATGTCAGAAAGTTGCAATATCTGCATAATGAAAGTAAGGTTTCTCAGCTAAATGGTTCCTCTTGAATAATAGGAAGTTAACAACTTAGTTCACGCCTTTTCAGGACCTTTACATTTTGACTCTTGATGTTTTAAATAAAATATTTACAATCTGATATCTCTAATCCCTGTGGTTATTTGCCTGTTTGACATTTATTTCCAGACCTGTCTTACTTCAGGTACTAGGCACTAGGGAAATATTTCTCCCAAACTTCACACAACTTCAGTTAGCTCAGTGGTTTGAGCGCGGTCCTGGCAACAAGGACCAACATCGAGGTTGCGGGTTCGATTCCTGCTCAGTCCCCATGTGTTGCCTGGTCTAGTCGAGAGGTGGCGTCCCGGCCCATAACAGGGAGGTTGGATTAAAATGATCTCTAAGGTCCCTTCCAACCTAGGCCATTCTGTGATTCTGTGATTCATATCCCTGTCTCAGGTCCTAATATCTTTCTTCTTGTATTCTGATCGTAAGTCTACATTCAGCTGCTCCTTCTCAGCTAGTTACTTTTCAAGTATGACATTCAGCACAAAGTTGCTCACCACACAAGTAGAGTGGAGCAAATAACTCCTGGCTTTCCGGAACTCTTGTCCTCTTCAGAACCTTCAAATCTGACAAAAGTCTTCCTTATTTTTTCCATCACAAAAAAAATTACGATTACTACGTAAGAGTACATTGTGGACCATTCAAATTCAATGTACAAAAGTAAAAACGAGACCTTTTTGTTTTGCTGACCAGTAGCACATGTAATAGGTATTCCTGCATCCTATGGAAATCACTCAGCCTGTGAGGATAGTGATGGAATATTCAGTAATATCATTCTAAAACATCATCCCCCAAAATTCAAATTTCAGCCCTTTTTATCAACCACATATGAACCATTAACTCTGAAGTGAGTAAAGAAGACAGTAGACACTGCGCAGATCTAAAAATAAGGAGCTGAAAAGTGACAGAGCTGAACCCCTCCCATCAAAGAAAGAGCATCACTTTCATGACACTTTTAGTCTCTAAGTACCTTCCTGTGAAAGCCATCAGGGTATTAAAAAGCTAAGTGTTGCATAAATGACTATCATTTAAAGGACAGCTCTTTTTTTTCTTTAAAAGTGGAAGATGTAAGACAGGCAGATTTAGAAACTAAAGTTCCTCTGTTCGCAGAACAGGCACTGCAAAGAAGTAGAATTGTAAACGTCCCCATTTGTCCTAGAGGTTTCAAACAATCTTGAAAGAGCCATTTCAGGGAGCCTGGTATTACTTCAGCTCAGAGGCTTATTTCTCAGCTGGATTTTAAAATGTATGCACTGAAAATTGTAAATATTACTAACTCATCTAACACACAGATTCAGCTAGCTGGCAGTACTTGTAGTGATCACAGACTTAGATGTTATCCAAACCCACGATCCACACCAGAAAAGTAAAACACAGTCTACACCACATTGCTCATTTTTCTGTCAGTATAAACAGGTGGTTTCCTGTTGGTATTAATGAAATAGCTAGGACAAATTGCTGTCTAAGTAATAACCTCTTTTGCATCCATAAAAATGAATCAGTAAATGAAACATTTCTTAAATGACTGACCACTCTTTAATTTTGCTTTTTGATGCTAATGCTAGAGAAATTACTTCCAGAATTTTGGTATCAACTCTTCTGTAACAGAAAACAGAAAGTCATAAAGTATGCACGGTACGAACCTACAGTATTGTATGGAATGAGGGATTTTTGTGACGATTTTATGAAATAAATGAAATATTACTCTAGCTAGATTTACCAGTCTGTTAATACTAAAGCTAAAAATTTTATTCTTAACAGAAAAGTGTTTAATTCTAACAGAGACTTATAAGGTATAATTAAAGTTCTGATAACCTCTCAACATTATTCGAAGTATAGCCTTTACAAAGCATATATGACTTACTTTCATTAAACATGTACTCAAATCCTTCCAGAGTATCAGGAAATTCAAGTGGTGGCTCATCTTTTTTCATTAGTTCATCCAAGTCTATTCTAGACAATAAATCTAAAAAAGGAAAAGAAAAATTACATAATGCATGTCATGTCTTTTTCATTTCACTATTATCACTGACAAAATGTGTTTGTTCAGATTGGCAGATCTTAAGGGTGGAAGGACATCCTACATCCTACTAAACACAGGACGTCACTATAGAAAATCTTGTTCCAGATTAAAAAACTGGGCCTCACTGTCAGTATATCTTCCTCTTTACTTATTTACCCCTCTCTAACGTTGATCAAAAAACGTCCAGGGACAGAGAAGCCACTAAAGACATAATGATTTGTTTCAATGATTCATTACCCTTAATGTTAGAAATACACTTCCCGTGCGCACCATGGTTTTAACATGAACTTCATCTAGCTTAGGTAGCAAGCCATGCATACATCCTTGTTTGCCTTTCTGAAGGGCTCATATTATCAAAGGCACATCATCTCACAGTCGTTTTACCAGTTGTGTGATCACACCACTTTCTAATCTTCCCTTTGATAGTCAAATAGGCTGAGTTATCCAAATTCTCCACTCAACCACCCTCCTTTAATTACTCTTAAGGTAAAGAAAGTTGCCATTACCTCTTTTAAACCAAGACGTGACATACACATCCTTTTCAGACTAGGATGGAATAATCTAGTACAGCTTGCACTCACTTATGCAACTACACTAAAACAAGTAGAGCCTGCATTCTTTACTCTATGTTTAAGGATTTACATTTAATCAGAGGCAAGCATACCGGGACATATTGTGCTTACATCTAAGTACTAAACAATTACTACATACACAGATAATAGTGTACAATCATCTCTCCACATTGCTCATCACCCACACAGCCTAATGCTGTCCTTCTAACACACCGCCTGATCAATAATAAAAAAAATTCATTAAGAGATGATTCAGCAGCATTCCACTGAAATAAATTTCCTTGCTTCCTCATAGATGAATTTGAAGACCACACAAATACTCAGCTCAGGAGTGCTACATTAACTTTGATCTGCTACTGTTTCAAAAATCGTAGTACCACGTATTACCAAGGAAATGCGGTAAGTATTCTGAAGTATATTGTTTTATTACCTTTACCACCCAATGTTGTAGCTCAAAGGAAAGAAAAAGGTTTGAAAAGACTAATGTTCTTCAAACTTGCTTTGTTCGACATTAACTATGCTTTCATTCCTTAATTATTTTAAATCCTTATTTGGATAGAGGTTTTGTACAGCTACTCTTCTTAGTCCTGCTGCCAGTAACAAGCTTATAAGTTATCTGTGTTACCTAAGCTCAGTACTGGCACATCAACTCTTTCTACAGTGTTTAAAATGTCCTGAAAATTAGCTTCAATGTTCTCAGCTTGCTCTTGTGTAACTCTTCAGGTTCATGACATTCACTACAGTGTCCACAAGATTGTTTCCAGCTCCTCCTTCTCCAAGTGATCTCATTAGGTAGGGCTGGAGTACCAAAGTGCAGCTTGTATGGCCACTGAAATTCAACATCTCTCCAAGAGATGCTATGGTGCTCGAGCATCTCTGAGGTATCTAAATACCCATACAAGATCATATGTGGACTGGAAGACTTCTAAATGTGGCTTTCTCAGCCACAGCTTACTTCTACATCAAACCTGCTTAACAGCAAGTCCCATGACATCCAATTCACATCAGCAATCATACACCTGTTCTTGTGCATTGTCCCTCAGAAGTTCAGGGAGAACTGCCTTGGTTCTCACCCAAATGACAGGAGAAAGAACAGACCTTTCTCAAAGAAGTTTTTAACACCAGGATGCAAAAAGCATGCCTCTTTTTCCTCTGCACTTTTACAACATGAAGGTAATAAAACAGTCTTTAGCACACCTTTCCCTCCTTGGGAGAGACCCGGGGCCACATCACACCTTTAGAATGTAATTCAACCTGAGTTTTCCCATCTTTTAACTGTGACCTAGTAGGAAATATGTTTACACAGAAGTGTCAGTTACCATATAGTAAAATCATAGAATCACAGAATGTTGGGGGTTGGAAGGGACCTCAGGAGATGACCCAGTCCAACTCCCCTGCCAGAGCAGGGTCACCCAGGGCAGCCACACAGGAACGCGTCCAGGCGGGGTTTGAAATTCTCCAGAGCAGGAGACTCCACACCCTCTCTGGGCAGCCTGGGCCAGGGCTCCGGTACCCCCACAGGGAAGAAGTTCCTCCTCATGTTTAGGTTGAACCTCCTGTTTTCCAGTTTGTGACCATTGCCTCTTGTCCTGTCACTGGACACCCCTGAGAAGAGTCTGGTCCCATTCTCTTGACACCCGACTTCCAGATAAGCCTCCTCTTCTATAAAGAGACATCCACCTCCCAAGTAACAAAAGCCATGTTATCTGAACGACATGAAGTTCATCTGCAGCATTTACAGCTTGTCATGATTTACAGCTTTCACTAGAGTCACTCAGGAACCCCGCAGCTGGGCTGTGCTCCAACCACCAACACGGCCACTCTCCTCCCATGCAATTTTTCAATCTAACATTAGCTAAAGCATTCTTAAAACTTTATAGAGATTCTCGCCTAAGATCTTGGACTCTCCAACTCCAAGACTAGTTCAACAGAGCCTGAAGGAGTGATCTATAGGAGACCTTCTGCAGCTCAACCAGAGGTCACAAGATCACATAAAGAAAACAACATCCTCCCAGAAAATATTCGTACTACTTGGACACTAATCCCTAAGGAAGATCAAATTAATGTCAAGTATAAAATGGGGGTTTTACTTTTCCAAGCATGAAGTACAATTCCCTCAAAATACACTAAGTTGACCGAATTAGTGCAAGGTTCGAAAAAAGCACCACACACATTTTCACCAAACGTTTCACAAAAACACAACTGTAAAATCATCTATGAACACTGCGTAATAGAATATATATTTCTAATAATATTTTGGTTGAAACCAAGTTTTTACTCTGAAGTTGCAAGATATATTCTTTTTTCTCTTTCAGACAATTTGGAGAGTATATGTGTAAGGGAAGCACTTTAAATTCAATGTTTGGTTAGCTTATTTCTAGGCCTAACCAACTCCATCTATTTCCAAAATCGAAAAACACTATCTGAAAGATATCATTTATTTAATTTAATTTTTCCTCAAGAAAATTACTCCGCTAAATCACTTAGGCCCATTTATTTTTTTAAAGCACACAACGCGAAGAAAATTTTAGTAAATCAACATGGAAATCAATGTCTTGAAAATGTTTTCCCTGCTAACACTCTAGTCAAAGACATTTTCAAAAGTTGTTATCTGGTTGCATAGCTATAAAATGTAATTGGCATAAAAATTAAGTGAAAACTCCCAGAAGAACACAAAAGCATCTGCCAACTTTCTCAAAGGATAATTTTATCCTGTTACTCCATACCATGGGTAGTTATTTTTTGTATCATCTTAGGAAAATACAGATAATGGACACACTGTTACACAAAAAGCATTAGCACAGATGGACTAACCGTTTCCTCCAGCGTTTCAGCTCCCAGACTGTACACCATACTTATATCAAACTATCTTCCTTTCCTTAATAATTGTTTCTGAAGTGTAAATATATGGGAAAAGAAGGCAAAAAGACTCATACCCTTTAACGCGGTAGTCTTCTCTTTTTCCTCTGGGCCTCCTTGCTGGAGCTGAGCCATCATTACCCAAACTGTCAAGAGATTTAAAATACTGAGGTAAATGCACATTACTCTTCGAAGGACAATCTGAAAATCAACAAGAGTTGGAAATCAACAAATTTATTGACTTCTACTTCATTATTTGCTACTACTTACATCACAAAAAAAAAGAGAACTTGTTCCAAAAGCAAAACTCCCCTGAGAATTATAAATTCCTATAATATGTAAGGAAATACTAACTTTTTTCTCACCTTCAAAACCCACACAGAGCACTCTGAAGTCTCACTATCCCGGATAACAATGTTTTATAACAGCGTGACACACATTCCAATATCAAGTTTGGTCAAAGAGTCAAGTTCACAGGAATGAACACTTAACTTCTCCTTAATCCTAAAAGGGCATCTATCTTATCAATACGTCTTTTTTCTGATTCTTATGTAACACGAGTAAATAAGAAGCCTTTTGGAGAAGCATCACACTTCTAAGTTCAAAGCAGAAGATACAAGAAAAATCAAAATATAATCAACGGAACTTCCGCAACCTTTGTCTTCATCAGCTAACTCCATTGTTTTTACTATGCTATACAGTTCTGTTTTCACAAAACTACACAGAACCAAGAGTTCTAAACCACTGTGATTTCTACAATACATTTTCAGCATTGAAATGTACAGAGTAAATGTCCAGCTACAGAACAAACCCAAATATACTTCTAAGTTTCTCCTATCACACTGAAGGCAACACAGACATTCAAATCTGCAACCTGTTTCATCTTGAATTTGGCACCAAGGGCGCAAACTACCATATCACAATCATCGCTTCCTCCTTCTCAATAAAAAGACTTCTGTGCATTGAATTCTTTTTGCCCTTCATCTTTTTTTCATTCTTTGTTTTATCTGTCAGTCATCAGCAGTTTGTTTTATTCTTCTCACTAACATAGTTTATCATAGATGAGTTCGCATGAACTGCATCTGTAACTGCCATTTGTGACTTTCAAATGAAGACTAACAGGATTCGCCAACTGTACTACTTACACATCTAAGAAAGAACCCCAAAATGGTTGAATTAATAGTAGTTCATTGTAATGGAAGCATAAAAAATTTAAAAATAAAGCATAATAAAGAATACTTTTCTACTGCCTTTAGAGAAAAACTATTACACGAAGCATTTTCTTGTATATCAAATAAAAGCACAGCAATTTAAGGGGGTGATAGTCATTATCTAAGGAGAGGGTTTGGGAGGCAGGTCTTATTTGTTTGCTTTTTTAAGCCAAGGTTCAAGGAAGTCCAATAACCCACTCTTGTTGGACCGATGGGAGACACTGGACCAATGGGGGTTGGACCAATGGGAGACACTGACACCTTCCTTTGCAAAATGGCGTTCAGATTAAGCTGATGGGAAATGGCGGCACAATGCTTGACATCATCTGAAGATACAACTCCACCACGAAAGCTCTGCTTAGATCACACACTTTTTAAATTACGACACAGCTCAAGATGATTCAGCTAAAATGTGAATCTTTTGGCTAATGCTTTAATCATGTCAGCACCCCTAACAAAAGTAATCAACAAAAATAACAGAAGATCACGGAGACATTTTTGTATTTTCTAGGATCTAACAGAGACAATGGAAATATTAAAATTACTCAAATGTCACATTACACATGTGGATGGTATTAAAGACTCTTTTCAGATGCTTTCAGATAGTCCACTGATTAAAGATCACAAAACCCAAAACCCTGTCCATCATCAGTTCGTGCATTTGCAGCACAAGACCACGTACAATCTAGGAAATCATTTAGAAAAGAAACTAACCCATTCTAGTTGAAATTGTAAGTGCTATAAAATGACAGTGATAGTGCTTTGTCATAGCCCAGATGAAAATTATTCTAGCCATGACAGTTGGGTAGTCCTCCCTATACAACATTTGAAAATTTGTAATTGGGTACAGTTAATGCAGTTACAAAATACATACAGATGCTCAAAGACTTGTTACTATCCAGGGGAAGAAACATAAAATGTATCCAAGCAGATTTACCTTGGTAAAGTATCCCTATCTCCTAATCAGATAAATCAATCCAGAGACCAAGAATCCCTGGCATTCTTGTCTCCACAACAGACACCTTTCTTCTTCTTTAAACAGATGAAGACCCTGCCACTGAGGAAAGAGTAGATAACAGGCTCACCTGCCAAGCTGGAAGCATGAAAATAAATAAATAAATAAATAAAGCTGAATTTAGCTTTGAGAGAGAATCTCCAGTTCTTTTGACAAAGTAAAAAACTGTAACAGCAGCCACTGGAGGGAGGACTTGATATTAGAATGAGGATGAAACAAGCACACAGTATTTTATGCATTGTTTGTGTGAACACAGCATTTTGTTGAATCCCTCAATTATAGCTGTTTAAATGACAAATAGAAGAAATTAGATGAGAGGGTTGGATTTCCTTTCGTTGACAGACAGGTGTCAACTATAATCAACTACAGTCTGATGGTGCAAAAATGAACAGTGGGAAAATTACAAACCTCTCTGAGTGGTAGCTTATAGGCAAATACAGGAATTGCAGTTTATTATTGGGATCATTTTCAAGCCCCACTGATCTTCAGCTGCACACACTGACCACTCCATGTAAGTCACAAACACCATCATCGAGTTTCTCATAACTACAGATTATTTTAGTGTTTTTCTGTATAACTACTTACATGATTCTTTTAAAAAACATCTTTTCTGTGACTGTTTTTTGCATTTGCTAGAGAAAGCATACTTCCTAAAGAACAACTTACAGATTCACCTGAAGAAAGGCTTAACAGTAAATGTTTATTGCCAATAGAATGTATACTTATTTGTATGTATCTTGCCTTCCCAGGCAAATTTAAGTATTCTATCACAAAATATCTTACCGTGTACTCTGTGCCTCTTTAACTCAATGCTCAGTAATACTTAGAAAAGATTTGACTGCAGAAATACTCTGTTTTCATGGTTCCATGTGAGACAAGAAGGCTGCATTTTCATCATACCGCACTTAATCCACTACAGAACTGGCCGATTTACAAACAAACGGTCATTAAATTAAAAACGAAACAGGAAAAAACACTAAAAAACCCAACTCCCTGCAAAAACAAACAACCCAACAGACTTCTGCACACTAAAAAGAATATACATACACATTTCACAGTTTTGCCTGCAGTATGATACCAGAAGTTCAGATCACTGATTGCATACCAGTGCTAGTCTTCAAATCAAACTAGACACCAGATCATATATTCCAACTCTGAAACTAAGGCATATATACACAGACTTCAAGCATTCTTCATCGTGTAACCTTGGCTGGAAATGTGGGAAGAAAAAAATATATAATTTTGCTCTACATGAGCAATATCTGAAATCAAGTCAACGACTATACGTAATTGCGATGCTACCCTACTACCAGTGCAACTGATACACAAGTATTTTCAAACAGCACAAGTCCACTGAGTTCATCTGGACATAGTCTGAACAGAAGTCGTGAGAATGCTGCTTTATATTGCACTGCTTTATTAGAACACAGCTGAATTAGTTTTGTTCTCTG
This sequence comes from Apaloderma vittatum, assembly GCF_000703405.1. Taxonomy (NCBI): domain Eukaryota; kingdom Metazoa; phylum Chordata; class Aves; order Trogoniformes; family Trogonidae; genus Apaloderma; species Apaloderma vittatum. The sequence goes on from NW_009715307.1 coordinate 48,347, forward strand.
TAAACTGACAAGCGAGCTATGGACGAGAACAGGTTAGATTTGTGCCATGTGGCTGATGACTAAGAACCAGTTTTTCTTCAAAGAGATGGCTGGGTGATAGTTTGGCTCCAGTCTCTTCTCTGTATTGGCTCAACAAAGCAAAAAATACATACTTTAATCTCAGTAGTATTTTCTGTCCAATTAGATTTTATCTCTTCCTGCTTTTAGGCCACTACAGATGATACCAGTAACAACTGCATCAATTAAGATTGCGCTTCATTTCCCTTGACTTGTAAGACCCTATTTTCCACTGCTTACAGGTTTATCAAACTCCAAATCTCAAAGCCAGTTATTTCCAGTCTGCTTTAGACTAAACTGGTTTGAAAAAGTTCAGCTAAGATGTCTATTTCTTGTACAAGAAGCTTGAGACTTCTTCTTAGTTCTGCTGATGTTAACGAGCAGCATCTCCATATTGCAGAGATGAGTAATTTAGCCAGAGCACCAGCTTAGCAGCGTGTGCCTCTTGACTTCACACTTAAAGCCTGCCCAGATCCACTCAAGTTAAAATTCCTTTTTTTGCAGACATTTAATATAGACTTACTAAGACTTATCAGAATTTCCAGAAAATTCACCTGTTTGTCTAGAGCACGCTCCATAGAGCTGCAAAAAGCCAGAGGGAAGATCAGCAGGAGCGGTACTAACAAATGCTAGAAGAATGGGATTTTTAACTGCTGGAATACAAAGGAATCAGCAAGGGCCCCAAAGTCCCCGATCTCAGTGCACCTTCACATTCTCCCAAATCATAGTGGAAACTGCTGATAAAGTATATGACTGCTAAAGGCTGATGTGTCTGAACAGCAGCTACGTTCCAGTGTTATTTACCCGACAAGTTCAAAAAAGCAGAGGACTACAAGCTATATGCATTAGCACCCCGATCGTGTCGGCAGCTCAATTGTTTACGCAAGGCAGAGTCAACACAATTCCACACACTGAAATTTTAATTATTTCAGTTTAACTTCCTCAAAATGCTGGAAACGACCTTCATAAACATGTGCGTGTCAACATGCTCAAATAAATATGTCAACATAATACAAAAGGAGGCAGCACAACTTCAGCACAGCCTCTGGGAGGCTTACAATTTGGTGGTCTTCTCAATCAAATACAAAGTTCAAAATGATCATCAAGAATTCTTCTGTAGCAGCAACGGCTCTGGTTTTGCCTGGGGTAGAATTAGTTTTCTTCACACATAGGGCTGTGTTTTGGATTCGTGCTGAAACCGAAGTTGATAGCACAGGAATGTTTTACTGAGAGCTCAGCAGGGCTTACACAGAGCCAACACGTTTTCTGCTCCTCACCCTGTCCCACCAGCGAGTGGCGGGAGGTGCCTTTATCTCAATGCACTTTTACTCTTCTGATTCTCTCCCCCATCCCACACTGGGGAGTGACAGAGCAGCTGGAGGGTGCCTGGTTAACTGCTGAGGTTAAATCACAACAACAGATAATACATTACTCTCTTAAATATTCAAAATATCAACAATTAAGCGTACAGAGAACGATCTCTCTGTTGAGGCAGATAAGTAGTTACCAAACAAATCAGGCAAGCAACTTTGTGGACAAAAAAAGTGATCCTGAAGTGAAAGCAGGAAAATGCTGCCTGGGAGAAGAGTGTTCACAGGAGGAACTTGCAGGTGTTCTTATGGACTGCTCACCTCCTCACAAACAAAATAACCTCTTCTTGCATATTTCCTGTTTTCTGAGCATTTGGCCTGAATGATTTTCTTCAGTGCTCAGAACTATGAACCACTGGATTCCTGCTTTAAGAAGAACTTTGAAGGACCTTCGCTAGCTTTCCTAGTTTCAGCACCCAAAGCGAGTGCACACTGATGAATAGGGCATTAACTTCAAGATGTCTTTCATCACAGCATTCTTTTAGAAGGCCAGCAAGAGTCTTCCACAAACAGCAGATGCTAGAGAAAACTCAAGGAATTAAGGCTGATGAAGAACTAACACCCTCAGAAAAAGCCCATGGAACATGTAACGATGATATTCAGTACAAGATTTGTATTGTATTGTTCCATTAGTGCACAGGGCTACATCCCATCTGATGAGGGCGAAATAAAATGTTGAAGTAATATAATTATTTGCAAAAGAACCTACAGTTGTGTGAAATACTCTGTAATTAGAGAACCTGATTTTCCTGTCACTATATGTCGCAAGGATAAATCATGAGGGCTTCACACAGTATTACTTCATAATATACCTAAAATAGCCCTGTGACAGTTTTTAAAAATCTGGTTTGGATGAGATTTTAAGATTATTGTACTAGACTGTTGGTTTTATCAGGATTCTGGCTTGAAAGATGGAGTAGAGAAGACTGACTTGCAATAGCCTCATCTCTGTACATACTAAGCAGTTACAGGACAAAGCCAGAATTTTTAATCTTTTTCTAGTGTCATTTTCTCTCAAGCAATCCCATGGGTCAGCTGGGAGAGAAAAAGGCCTCTGAACACAGAAAAACTCGAAGACTATTAAAAGAGCCTTCTCTTAGGAGATACACCAAAGTAATTTGCAGGACAGCCACAGAAGAAGAGAGAAAGAGAGAGAAAAGAAAACTCTAGGGGAATGATTTCTGCTTAGGCTACCATCAAAGGCTGCTAAAAAACCCTAGACATATGCATATGTGTCTGGTACTTTAAAATCACTTTCTTCTCTCCCCCTTTGCTCTTAAGTAGTAGTGCAACTTTCAGAAGAGCTGTCTGCCATTAACTGAAGACTCTTGAAAAGAAGACAGACAAATCAGCTGGAAATGCAGTGAATCCAGGTCTGAACCCCAGATCCTCACACACTACGAGGCATTTCTAATTCTAGTCTGGACTCCATGCTGAGGAGGTGCACAAAAAGAGTCCAGGGAAAGGTAAGAGGTGCACCCAGCTTTCTGTGACACACCTGTTTCCTCCAACACCTTCCAGAATGTGCACATGCAAAGAATAAATATCCCACCCTACCTGACTACTCAGCCTCTAAGGCAGATACTCTGATGACACAGAAATACCCTAAACAGATGGACGCTACGTGGAATCAAATCACGTACAATTGAAATGAGCAATGCAGAGCTATTGAACCGATGAAGACATCAGTCCATTATCAACATATCTTATATCAGAAAGGACTAAAATACTCTGAATTCTGTTCCTCCTCTTTGCAGCAGCACCTGCCTTGAGAAGTCTGCCTCACAGCGCTGACCACAGGTTTTCTTGCTGTAGGACATCCGTTTATTTCACCATTTCTCCCAGCTTTACTACTACAGTATCTCAAATGACCTTGCTCTGCCCTCTGCCTTAGAGGCAGCACACACTATTTGGCCAGCTGAACCACTACATCCTGCTTCATTTCAGCAATGTGGCAGGCAAAGCAAATATCCCTGTGAAACACATGCAGTCCACAGATTTGCCTCTGCTGGATTGTCGTAAAGCAGCACATTATATATATATACACACACCTATCTAAATGTGAATAACCTAAACACATTATCCTTTTAGCTCAGTATTAAAACTAACTTGATCTTAAAATTCTGACGTCATCACACTTGTAGATCTTTTATCTTCTATTAGAAAACAATAAAAATAAAGATAAAAAGCAAGGCATGTATGTAAATTTCATTTTCCTTACTGTCTCAGCTATAAAAATTTTAAATCTAATATTTTCATTAAAAATATTCCATTAATTGCCTAAGTCAGTAACTTAACCGCAATCAGACTTCTTTACACAGCTCTGCTACCACCTAATCTACAACCTTGTTATCTCTGCCCAGAGCCAAGACTGCCAAAGGGCTCTGACCACAGCATGATAGAGCAGTCAAGTTTGGTAAAGGTCTCTGAAAACTATCTGGTCGTCAACTTTCTGTTGGACCTTACTTCATTAGGCCTTACATCAGGTAAGCCAAGGTGCTGCCAAGATGAGTCTTCTGTGTTTTCAGTTAAGCAGATTCCACTGTGCCCTTGAGGAACTTATCCAATGTTGAGTATGGCACTGACAACACCAAGGTCATGGGTTCGATTCCTGTTTGGTCCCCATGTGTTGCCTGATGTAGTCGAGAGGTGGCATCCCTGGCGGCAGGGAGGTTGGATTAAAATGATCTCTAAGGTCCCTTCCAGTCTAGGTCATTCTAAGACTCTGTGATGATTCTATGATTTCTAAAAGATTTTTTTTTTTAATATCTAGATGAAATCTGCCCTCTCATCACGCATCTTTGTGAGCAGGCAACAACTCCTTCTCCACAACTACCTTCTAGGTACTGGATGACTGATGAAATCTCTCCAAGACCTGTCTCCTCTACAAACTTCCTTGAACCTTCTTCCAAATATTGAGTTCTCCAACATGCTAATCATCCTTCTAACACACTAGTCATCCTGGTGACCATTGGATGGACCTTCTCTAATTGTTCGGTGTCTCTCCTAAGTCAGAGGACAAACCAGCCACGCCACATCACACCAGGTACGCTCTTGGACTCACCCCTTCATTGCCACAAGGCACAGTTACTTGGTGTCTTTTCGTCTTGCCCTCCAACAACACCTTCAGCTCCTTTTCATCAAAGCTACAGCCCAGCTTGTGCTGCTCTCTGGGAATTATATCTTTGTCGGTGCACAACTTCACACACATCTTTGTCAAATGTTAGGCAACTCCCACTGGACTAGTCTTCCATCTTCCACGAGGGATGATGGATTACTGCTGTGAACAAATACAGGTGACAACTATGACAGTGAATCTGGCAGCTTCATTTCCACCTGTGATTTGAACTCCAGGAGAAAAATCTGGGAAATAACTCTTTTACTCCAGGTTCTTTTGCCACACACTGATAACTTTTATTTGCGACACTATTAAACTAAGTTACCCAAACACAGTCCTTGAAAAAATTAAATTCCACCTGTTGGACAAACTACTTCAATGAGGCTGAAGAGATGTTTGGGTTAGCCCTCAGCCTAAACCTTCTATCCAAGTAGTAACCACACCAGGACAAAGGCTAAAGAAACTTCACCCATCATTCTAAACCAACAATGTAAAATTCTTTGCCTATCAGGCAGAAAATAATATATTTCCTACCAGTGTGAATGGATCCCTAAGGAGAAGATCTGTCTAAAATGTGGTAGGAGAAGGACAGAGTTCAGCCAAGTCCTGCCAAACTCAAAGGTACAGATAAAAGCATCAGATGAAGGAGGCAGACACTGGACATGCAACTTAGTTTGACAAAAAAGCATCACCCAAATTCATTATTTTGGCTTGTAAGGGTCACATTTTCCGGACAGATGGTCCCATAACATCAGAATTACTTCCTGTTAAACAGATGCCTTTTATTTCCTTCAGCTACCACTCCCCGAGACTAGTAACTTGTGTTTAACCACAGCAGTTCTTCCAGGAAAGGCATCCACTCCCAAATTCAAGTTATTAAGAGCTAAAAACTCCATCACTTGCTGTGATAGTCTGAAAGAGTAGGGACTGTCTTTCGTACTTTATTTCCAGTTTGAATTGCACTGGCTTCAGGCTTCAGTCACTAGTTATCACTATGCCTTTGTGTTTTAAATTTTGTCTCTATTTTCCTTTGCTTGATTAGAAGCTGGAGTCAAGTCCTATCTCTTTTTCTGGTAAACCAAACAAGCTTAGCAGAGTCTCTTTCTATGCAATTTTAATTCTAACGTCAAGTAATTTTTTTCCAGTTTCTCTCTTCCCTTCCATTTTTTAAATCCCAACTGGCAGCATTATGTAAGCCAAACTCCACAGGACAAACATCACTAGAGTGGCAGCTTCTCAGGAAGTTCCTCATTTTCCCCAATTCCCTCATTTCAGTTCTGAAAACCTGACCTGCTTTTTAGATTTAGTTTCTTAGACTGTAGACTTAACTTGCCAAATAATTGGATAATATAAAATAAATTCTTTACTATTTATAATCTTTCAGATCTTGTGTTTAAAACAAATGTTACTAGTAAAAACTTAACATTATTACCCAAGAACCCTCCTAAGCACTCTTTACAGATTACTATCACTCCTAAAAACAGACATTAAGCACCTCATGATGTGGCTATTTTACTGATACTAAACAGTCTTGAAGTTTCAATGAGATATTCCCCTTAAAAATGTTTAAACTTATTACACTGAAGCAGTAACTGTCATCAAGCAAACTCATTATCTGAACAAACATAGTTTATTCTGACATTAAAGTATTTATTAACAGAATTTTCCATTAGGATCTCCTTATTTTACCCAAGTTATGACAGTCAGCTAAACAATCTGTTAATTGTCTGTATTCAACCAGTTTCTTCTACCAAGTACCGACACACCATAAGTACTTCTATAATCTTCTAGGATTTCCTTATCATTCTAAATATTATTTAAACTTAATAACAAATGCTTAAAGCCTCATTCTTTGGGTTAACAATAATAAATAATCACTCTCAGAAAAGACAATTATTAACCATCAAGTCACAGAAGTAGCAGTCTCGTCATAACTCTTTCAGATTGCCATTAGGTGCCTTTTGAGAAGGAATCATGCTGTTAAACACAACTTATTGATTACCGTGGTAGCTGAGAAATTTAACAGCTATGCCAGAGTTTATCGACAAAAGAAAAGTAATTACAGGACAAAGGTAAACAATCCCTTGCATTATTCTACCTATTCGCCCTATGATCAGATGGATAATGTCTAACCCTAAAAAGTCATGTCAACAAAATACATGTGTACTATGGTCAGTCCATGTTAAATTTCTTACTTCTGTGTCAACCTCTATAGCAGCTGATCATGTTGCTTCCCAAGACTATGTGGAAATTAACACAAGAAAAGCAGCAAAATGTATTAAACAGAGACACACATTATACAGCGTGGAAAAAAATGAACCAGCATCAGCCTCACCGAGCGTAACTTCTGAAAAGTACAGTATAGGTAACACATTTTCTCATAGAACTGAATTTTCACTAAAATCTGCACTGAAATAGCACGACCTTTAAAATACGCTTATGCAAACAAGAAACCTTTTTTTCTAATTAAATGAAAGCTGTAACGAGCACTTTAAGGTCACTTGAGCAGTATGATCAGAGGACAAAATGAACACGCAAAGAAAAACATCAACTACCAAGAACAATTACAGCACAGCAAAAATATTTTGCAAGAATCCACACAATAATGTAGCCAACCCTCTAAACCTTTCTGCTTTTAACCTACTTCCAAATGAAAGCAGAAGGAAACATTCAGTTACAACATCTTGAGGAGGTGACATAGTCAAAAGAAGCACTAACTTTTTGTCCTAAATTCTTTGTGCTGGACAAGTAGGAAAAAGGAAGAGAAAGAAAATCTTAGAGAAATTAGCATTTTCACTATCCATGCTCTGTTACTAAATTCTACTGTAAACCATGAAAAAGACTACAGAAAAAAAAACCCCACAAGAAAATGAGGGGCAAAAGCCAATGGAAAGTAATTTTTAACAATAAACAAAACACACCCTCAACTTTTTACATAAAATATCAGCAATGCTAGACAAAATACCCAATTTCTTGACATAAATTTAAGTTTAGCAAACTTGGAGCAAATCTGGAAGGTGACACAAAAAAGGTGATTAAAAAAAATAAATGGAAAAGCACTGCCTGCAGATTGAAGAACATGATCCTTCTCATCTACTCTACACTGCTGAGAATATCTGAAATGCTTTGTCCTGTTTCAGACTCCCCAGTACGACAGAGACACAGACCTAGCAAAGCAAGATGAGTGAAGGACCATAAAGACATTTAAGGGCTTGAAGTATCTGACATCTGAGGAGATGGGAGAATACAGCCTGGAGAAGACTCAGGGTGGGGTGAGGAAGAGTCTTATGAATGTCTATTAAATGCCTGATGAGGAAAGATCAGTGAGCCAGATTCTTCCCACTGATGCCCAGTGCGAGAGCAACAGGGAATGGGCACAAACTGGACATTTGAACATAAGGACAAGCTTCCTTACTCTAAGGGTGGTCAAACCCTGCAACAGGCATCCAGGGTCTCTGTCCCTGGAGATACTGAGAACTTACTGGACACAGCCATGAGTAATCTGCTCTAGGTGACTCTGCTCTGGGCACTGGGGTTGGACTAGACAATATCCAGTGGTCCTTGCCAATCTCAACCTCTCCATTATTCTGTGAAGATAAGAAAAATTGCAAGGGTGCAACAAATAAATATGCAAAAACTTGGTGTCTGTGTGTATATATTTATACGTATGTTAGTTCCCTCCCACAATAGCAACGAACAGCTTATAACAAGGGATACGAGAATCATTATGAGTAAGAATTAAGAGCTTGCGTTCTCAGAAGTTTGTGTTCTTCAGAATTTCTTTCCGATTCTGACTCAAAAAAACAGCCAAAATTTGTCATCATGAAACTGTCAAAACCATCAGGGCCACAGCCATGACAAATTTGTGAAAGCTGACAACAGTGGATATTATTCATTCTATTGGCAACCATTCTTTTAAATGCATTAAAACACATTTAAGCTGGTTAAATTTACCCTGCAGATGAACAAAACCTTAAAAAGTACACATACAGTGTTTCCATAGATGTTAGCATACGCTTAATATGTGTGCCTTCCTTAATCAAAGATACATTTAAGCATTGTCAAGTTTACAGGTATCAGGAAATAACAAAATTAAGCTTGCCTGCAGAAACTTAGTTGAGCATCCATGCATCAAACTTCAGTCTTACACAAAAAAAGATGGGGAGAAAATAAAGAAGTCACCTCATTCCCTCCTACTTCTCTAAGTGTCATCTACATTTCTGACGAACAGAAGGCAAGGAGAAACCTCACCCAAAGCTGAAGTTCTCCGCATGCAAGATGGGTGGTGGTGCACACTCTTCAACAGCTACTTAGAACCACATCTCCAAGAACTAAAAACTAAACTAACTAAGCCTAACAACTAAAACTAACCCTTTTGACAGAGTATGAGTATTTTGGCTGTAAGTAGAAATCTATCCCAATGTCAAACAAGTCTTCCAAGGAGAATATTCCTCCTAACTTTTGCAACAACCTTTTACTTCTGACACTTAAGAAGTCCTTGTAGCAGCATCCGTTCCCATGCCTGGAGAACTGCTTTTATGTCTTAGTCTCCTCTACTCTGCGTAAACTACTCTTTCCACCTTTCTGTATTGCACTTTTTGTTCTAGACTTCGTATTTATGTTATCTTTCCCCCAGAAGACTCTTCCACAGGCTCAAACCATTTCTTAAGTGCAATGTCCAAAACTGACAAAGCCCAAGCAACGTGGAGTAGACTGAAATTATCACACGACATGGTTAAATATGTCCCTTCTAACTATATATCCCAGTAGAATGATTACTCCTATTGCAACACCACAGTGCTACTGACGCATGTTCAGACTATGATTCACCTAAAAATCTGGGATTCTTTTTTCTACAATTATTGCTATTTTGTATTTACGTAAGGAACTATCTAATCTAAGCACGGTACTTCATATCTGTCCTTTTAAATGGCGGTATTTCTTTTACATTGTTTCTCTTAATTTGTCTAAGCCATTTGAAATTCTGAAGTTATTCTTCACAAAACTTCAAATCTCTCCCAGCCTGGTTAATATTACTAGTTACAGGAGACAGATCTTCCTGAACGGCTCCAGCATGGCTCCTTTCCATGGGTGCAGTCCTTCAGGAGCAGACTGCTCCAGTGTCGGTCCCCAACAGGGTCCCAAGTCCTGACAGCAAACCTGCTTTGGCGTGGGCTCCTCTCTCCACAGGTCCTGCCAGGAACCTGCTCCAGCACAGGCTTCCCACAGGGTCACAACCTCCTTCAGGCATCCACCTGCTCCACTGAGGGGTCCTCCATGGGTGAGGGTGGATGCCAGCTCCACCACGGACCTCTGTGGTCTGCAGGGACACAGCCTGTCTCACCAGGGGCTCCCCCACAGGCTGCAGGTGGATATCTTCTCCAGTACCTGGAGCACCTCCTCCCGCTCTTTTTTCACCAAACTTGGTGTCTGCAGGCGTGTTTCATGTATTCTCACTCCTCTTTCCACCAGAAGTTGTCCTTGTGCAGCTTTTTTACCATTTCTTAATGATATCCACAAGGTGCAACCACCTTCACTGACGGGCTCAGCCTTGGTGAGTGGTGGGTCCCTCCTGGACCTGGCTGGTGTGGCTTCATCAGACTCAGGGGAAGCTTCTGGTATCTTCTAACAGAAAGCACACTGCAACCCCCTTGTATCAAAACCCGACCATGTGAACCCATTAGAGAAAGTATCACCACGTTTCCTTTTCTCTCCCTGAACTTGTCTTTGTCAATGTGTAGAACTGAGGTGCTCACTTGACAAGAAGCTCTTCAGTTTTTTGTCTGACCTTCCTCTCCTGACCTTAAAGCTCATTATGACCCTAATGTTCCTCCCATCTTAAATTCCTCCTCCTCTATATTTAAGTGTCTCTGAATGATCCACTTCTATGCCTCTCACAGGTTCCCAGTCCCATTTGGCCTCATTCCAACCCGAGAGCTTCTAGCGCCATTCTACTTCCTCCCCAAGCTGTCCTCACTCATGTCTTCACTCCAAGTCTTTTGCAGAGGCACTGGCAACTCAACTCCTCATTACAAATGTCCCCTTGTCAACTCTACTCCAGTTCCCTGGTTTCATTCGCCTTGCCATTACAGAACAAGCATAGAAATAATAAAGTCACTGAGTGTTCTCAGACCAAACTCCCTGCTGTCCACTTCCACTGGTCACCCTCAACACGCTCAGCTGTTCTGTGGCACTGGTAAACACATCCAAACAACAAAAAGGGCACACTATGTCTTGTACACGTAGAATCACTGGAGATTTTTTCATACTAACACTCAAGTTGATACCTGACACAAAAGTAGACCTTTCCAAGTATCATGTTTCTTATCCAAAGCACAAAAGCACCATAGCACAGCATCACTTATGCTGAAAGGGATCTTTGGAGGTCAACTTGTCCAACCTCCTGGAAAAGGAAGTCCTACCAGACCAGGCTGCTTAGGGACTTGTCCAGTCAAGTTCTGAACCATAACAACGGTGATTCCAGCACTTCTCTGGGCACCATTCCCATGTTTGACCACCTTCACAGTAATTTTTTTCGTTTGGGGGTATATTTGCCAGCATTTGCCATGAAGTAAAACACTAAAATTTTTTTATCTGATATCTTATACTGCTACTGAACAGCACATAAATGCAATTTAGAAAAGCAAAAAAAAACCCACCAAAAAAGCATCCAAAATAAAAATCCAAACACCACGTTCTTTTTCTGGAAAGCTACACAGTTTAACACTACCAAACATATAAAGCTTTCTTATACTCCTGTGAGTAGTACCCTCTAAAGATCGCAATTCTCAAGCATTTTCTAAACAATATTCCTTTAAATGTTTCCTCTGGACATCACCGGGTAGGCAATATCTGAGCTTCAAAAAGGAATGTGTGATTAGTTTTAAAAAAATCAGTACTGATCTGATACAAACCAGGTAATAGTGTTCCTGCCCATCCCAAGAAAATGCAGGCATGGGTGGGTATCATTAAGGAACTGGACTCCTCACCTTAGCATATTTTCTATTCCTCCCCTCCTCCCGCAACCAACTATCTAACACACAGGCCAGACCTCAAACTTCTGGTTACTTTGGTGTGGTCCCCTCACAATTGCTCCCTAGGGAGTTATCATAATTTTTATGACTACTTAGATGTTCACCAGAAAGAAAGACAAGGATAATAGAACTAACAGAGTAAAGAACGAAAAGACAATTATTTTTTTTTTTAAAAAGTCTTTAATTGCCCAGAAAATAACATTGGGAAGATAATGAACAAGAACTTAAAGCACTCCTGCTGGAATGTATGCTCAAGCTATCTGATATTAGTGAAGTTGGTGGGATGATTCACATGAATGTAATGCCAGAAATCAAGAGATATAACCTATTCAGAAAGAGCAACAATGGAGAACAAATGGCACTGTGTGCCAAAACTGTCACTGTCTGTGTCTGAGTCACTGACAACAGAAAACCATGTCTTAAAAAATAAAGTACAAGTCAGGATACTAGCTGGTGTTTGCTACAGATAAGAAATCTCACATAGCATGGTGGTTAAGCATCTATTGCATCTTGTTGGAAATAAAAGCTTCATTATCACAGTGGACATAACATCGAGGGAGACAACCTGGAGCTTTCATGCTGCCATTATCAGAACATGCTTGAAATTTCTAAAAATTGAGGACAATTTCTTATGCTGAGAAATGTTAAATCCAACCCAAGGGGAAGCTGTGTTCGACTTCATCCAGACAGATAACAAGTACCCCACTGTGTCATAGAGAACAAATACAGAACAAAGACTGTTCCTGCCCCCAGGTCTTAGAATCAAAGGACATATTCCCAAACACATCTTTGCAAAATGACTTAAGCAGTCTCACCCCCTACCCACGCTACCTTCTCAGTCGCACCAACTGAACTGTTTGTAGCAATGTGCTGCAAACCAGTTCAGGGAATCAGATCCGAGTTAAACCAGAGCAGGCACCCGATCTGAGTTAAAACTACCTTTCTTTCTTTCCACCACCAAAATCCCCCTTTTTTTCAAGCATATACTTTCAAATTATCAGTTCTCAGATCTGGTTCATTAGCTGGTACAATGGAGATGGCAGAACAAGGCCACCTGAAAATGTTTTTAGCTTGATTTGCCAACATTGGCATAAAGGACAGATAGACAAAGCAAAAGGACCCAATAAATGAACACTGTGATAGGCAATAGTTTATTCTTCTGAATTCCAAACTCTGCTTTTCTGAAATAACAGACATTTAAAATAAAGTATCAAGAAACCTCCACTATTTCCTGAGTTACTGACTAGCACACAGCAAACACGAGTTTGCATTTATAATAGCTTTTGTTGATTTTGATGGCTCTGCTTGCTCTGAAACATTTCTTGTCTTGGAGGCGGGCAGCTATATTAGCACAGCCACGTAGCTTGGGCGTTATCAACATACAGATATGCAATTGCTAGTCGTTCAAATTTTATTTTACAAGGCTTAATCGTATGCTTCAGCAGGGAGATACTGTTTTACTGCGTGGACAATTATCCTGCAAGAGAGATACAGACTGTGTGCATGAGCACACCTATTTACCCCTCATTTCACTATATTTCCATAATGCATTTCTGTAATGGCTCTTTCACTACCACATTTTCCTGTTAACATTTCTCCTTTGAAAATACTTCCAGTTTTGTTTCTGACAGTAGTGCCTGTTTTTATTTAAATCTAGTCCACTTACTCAACATCTAATTTCCTGAGATGGTGTATAATATGTTCTGCAAGAGGAATTACATGCTCACTTGTTAGAAAAGAGGTTGGATGTTTTCAGGGTTGCTTGGTTATACTCTAGTGCTTAAGACAGAAAGAGAGAAACCAAAGAAAGAATATTGTTTAGCATCTACTCCAGTCAAACAAGGAGAACAAGATTTACACTATAACCTAATGGTGCTATGTATAAATATGACATTCACCCAAACATGCATTTTGTGGCTTTGTGAAGCCTCACTTGCAGAAATTTAAAAGAAACTATATAAACTATGTTATCTGTCGGGCTGTCAAGGGTTAGGCACAGCATTCAAGAAAACCTGGAGTGCACCCAGCACACTGACAACATGGTCAGTCAGAATCCATCTTCTCAGACAATCAGTTATCACACTAAAAAACGAATACAGTCTCCCTTCGAAGTGTGCAACGGCTGCAAAGTACAACTGAGCTACTAACTCCCAGCATATAGCAGAAATAAAACAAGAATGAGATCCACTGTGCCTGTTCCTAAGTCAAACAGACTTCAGTTAAGGAATGACAAGAAACAGGAGAACCCATTTTTCCTGTGTCCCATCAGGAGCTTTCGTCATGCACGCTACATAAAGCTGACACGGTGAAGGAAGCTCAGTAGGCCAGCAGGGCATGTACATTGCAGCTGAAATGCCCAGAGAATTCCAAACAAATATCTTAAAAGATTTAATTGCAAATGGAAAATGGCAACTTTATGAAGCTTATAATTCAGACAAATCCAGACTAGCTGTCTTGGGAAACAGTTCACAATTTCGAAAGCTATCTTCCTATTAAATTTCATATTTCTTATCTACATCTTGGAGATGCCTAGGGGTACTTGAGAGTAATCAAGAATATTTTCAATACCGTCAAAAATATTTGCAGTATGTCCCTTTCAAAAAAAAATATTTAAGCTTTGATTTGAAATCGACAGTAAACACAAAAGCTTCCTTATTAACAACTGATAATAAAGTACAAAAAACCCCCCCAAACTAGTAGAAACCTGAACAATGTCATATGAAAGGAGGTTGTTGTAGTGAGGTGGCTGTTGGCCTCTTCTCCCAAGCAGCAAGTGATAGGATGAGTGTAAATGGGCTTAAGTTGCACCATGGGAGCTTCAGATTGGATATTAGGAAAAACGTCTTTACTGGAAGAGTGGAGAAGCCCTGGAACAGGCTGCCCAGAGCAGTGGTGGAGACTCATCCCTGGAGGTGTTCAAAAACATGCAGACGTGGCACTTCACGACATGGTTGAGTTGATGAACTTGATGATCCTGGAGGTCTTTTTCAGCCTTAGTGGTTCTATGACAGGCCTGACTTTAAATGCACAAGCCTCAATAAACACTAACATTCAGTATCACTGGTGCTTCAGGTATGGACCTGCTTCCATTCAACACTGGAACTGACTAATCTGCAGTCAAACTGACAACTCGTACAGTTAATTCCTATTTTAACCACCACGCCTCTTTCTAGGCGTATGAGAAAAAACACTTTCTTTCATTTGCCTGCCCAAGAAAAAAAGCACAACTCTTTGCTGAGAGAAGAGTTTCCTAAATTACCATTGTACTAAACATATTGATTCAGCTATACTACAGTTGCAAGACAATACTTATTTCAAGTAAGTATTAAAAATCAATCCTTTCAAGACTCAAATGTCTATGTAGCAGGCTTAGCACAAGCTGGTACCCTTCAACTTCCACTGGGCAACAGGAAGCTCGAAGAATACAGAAACTACAGCAACTGTAAAACAAAACCACCTAAAATTAGCCTGATAAACACTACAGTGCTCATCTCTCCTCTTCAGATACACTCTCGACAGAACCCTAATTGCAGTACCAGAGAGGTTCCAACAAGATGGAAGTCAATACTCTCTCGGAAAGTGTAACAAGAACAACAGCAGTTACACGGAGACTAGTCCTCGGAGTGGGTCACCTTCCTCATCAGCAGTATAATTAATAATTACCTCACAGGAGTAGAGGACTTGGGAAACTGGTGGCACCACAGTCCATACACCACCCAACGCTTTCAGCCTTTCTCTTCCAGCCTCTTTGCTCACAGCCACAGTCCCACATCTTTTCTTATGATGGCACTTGTGCTGGTGAGCGAGGCGATGCAACAAGAAAGGACCATCTTATATCTCTAGTTCTCTTATCAGCTGGATCAGCTTCCTTACCTGGCTCACGTAGACAGCTGCTTGCTTATACAGCCAGGAGAGATGGGGTTAGGAGGAAGAGAGAAGCCTTGTCCCTCCCAGCAGCGAGGATTTAATGTGAACACACTATGGGACTGACCCCAAGCATTCTATTAACAGAGGAGGGCTGCAGCTGGAAGGAAATGACTTTTGGGTCCCAGCCTAACTCCTAGAAGCAGTCAGCCATAAAATAAAAATGACTACCAAAACTTGCACTAGTATGTATTTGATGGTGAACTCAGCAGAAAGGCAAAGATAACACAAAAGTGGATGCTCTATCTTTTCACCTTCCAGTAAGTCTCAGTCACTTTAGAAGAACAGAAGACAATACTGTAGTACTCAAACATAAAGCCCTCAGAGTCCTCATTCCAGAGTTGTCCTCTCAAACAAGTGTATATATATACAAAACGCAGATTCTAACCACAGCACTTAAAACACTGAATAACATCCACAAAAAATAACCATTTTAAACCCAGTAAATGGTACTTCTGGAATTCCACTCAGTGCAAAACTGCGAAACCAATCTACAGGCCAAGTAGATATATGTACAACCACACTTACAAAAAAAGTCTCTTCTAAGGCACAAAAAAAAAACACCTTAGGGCAACGTTAAATTTCATAAGCAGATGTTTTCATGCGCACGGTTAACCAATTTGTTTCAATAAGCTAGTAGCAAAAACAAAAATTATACTCATTCGTTCTTTGTATGCATGCTTTACTTCAAAGAATTCCAGGAATCTATTGTAAATCTTAAAAACTCCTCAGTCACGACAGCACATTGTTCCCCAAAGGAACAGTGGGTCAAATTCAAAGTACCAGCAACAGAGTCACATTCAGAACTTTTTCTATAGAGCCTGGAATGGACAAAACCTCCAAAGTCAGAGCTGAGTCTTCAGACATGAAAAAAAATAAGGTTGTGAACTTAAAAGAAGGGAGATCAACAGATATATCCCCACCGAGTAATTAAAAGGAGAAGCTCTCCCAAACGTTAACTAACAAGTACATAAAAGGCAATTCAGTAAAAACCATGGTCAAGTCAACTAGCAGATTAACATATAGTCATAATTGGCTAACAACACTGAAAAAGCAAGCTGAAGAAAACAGAAAATCCAGGCACCGGTGAGAAAACTCCAACAATTAAATGTATTTCAGCAGGGCAGACAGCACTCTGGGTGTGCACTATGCTTCTGAAATGATGATGCCCTTGTCCGCCTCCAGCTGCTCAGTACTGCTGGCCTGCTGGAAGTCTTCATCTCACTCCTACGCCTACCAGCGTCTGCTAACCTATTTCAGACAAAAAGAGTCAGGTCAGCTTCAATGTTCTAAATATTACATTTGCCTTAACCCAACACGTTTTGACCAAGGAGGGCTGGGCAATGCCCAGACTTACACCAAAGTAGGACATCAGACCTCTAGGCAGGTGGGCAGTGACTTCTGCAATAGACACAGCCATCACCTGGGACTTCTGCCCAGAGTGACCCTGTGAAGACCAGTACTCAAGCAAGCAAAAAATGATTTATTTTTTTTTGAAAGTGAAATATCCGAACCACACAAACCACCAGACCTGTTCAATGCCAAACCCAGGAGCATACAAAGATGTGCTTCCTCTATTTTACATTGGGATCACTCTCTAATACACTCTAAGTTTTTAAGTATCTTCAATTACTAAGATTTT
>NW_009715308.1:0-372 GCF_000703405.1 Apaloderma vittatum
TTTGCAATAAAATGTATTGGCTTATGAAGGGGTGGCGTGAGTGCTTGTGGGTCTGCGAGCTTCACCCTCCACCCCCTCCTTCTCTGCGGGAAATCAAAGGAGTAAAATCATACTTACTTCAAGCTTTGCCATTAATTATTTTTGTCATTACAAATCGGTGTGTAATTTGAATTGCAAACTCAACTATCCTGGCAGAATAGATCTGTTTACCATTCAAAGCAAAATGAAAATCATTTAGTTAATAGTTAATATAGAACTCATTTGAATGAATTGGATGTTTATTCATGAACTAGCTGAGGCAAGTGTGAAGCTGTCCTTACGGTCTGCAGCTTTGGCACTGATCAGCTCTAAAGTCACGTCCTGGGACAGAGC
>NW_009715308.1:406-740 GCF_000703405.1 Apaloderma vittatum
TCCTGCCTGATGTACGAAATTTTCATCGATCCTGACAAGGGCCCTCAACGATTGTAATTCATATGAGGAAGGACTGCTTCAGAGTTCTTCGGTGGTGGCAAAGCCATGGTGGTGTAGTAGGATTTGTTTTCTGCACTATAGGGGTGGGGTGTAACATGGGTTTACCATTAGTTAGTTAAAATTCCTCATTATATTAACCCACATGGAAAAAGGGACAGCCTTTATCCCCTCCTGCATCTCACCCAAGCACTTTCTTCCCCTTCGGCACAGAGCTGATGTGCTTGGTTTTTAACATCCTCCATGCCTTGGGATGTTTTACCCATTGAGCATTAAA
>NW_009715309.1:0-486 GCF_000703405.1 Apaloderma vittatum
CTTTTTCCACCTGTAACAAGCATTGTACTTCATTGTTGTAACTCTTTACCCAGTTCACTCATACTACAGATTTTTGTCTGACTGCTTATGCATTCACACACTTAAAGTTCAAATTCTGTCTTTACTGAACAAACATATTGAACAGCAATAACTCTGGAAAAATATCCACTATTTCCAAGGTCCTCCCCTTCCTTACAAGCAAACAGAAAACATATATGCAAAAAAAGAAATCAAACACACATTACCATTTTGGTCTGTTCTCTCTAGTGGCACGTGATAGGGTGAGGGGAAATGGTCTGAAGCTGTGCCAGGGGAGGTTCAGGTTGGATATTAGGAAGAATTTCTTTACTGAAAGGATTGTCAGGTGTTAACAGGCTGCCCAGGCAGGTGGTTGAGTCACCATTCCTGGAGGGCTTTCAGAGACAGGAGATGTTGTGCTGAGGGACATGGGTTACTGGTGTTGACAGGGCTAGGACAAAGGTTGGA
>NW_009715310.1:0-12601 GCF_000703405.1 Apaloderma vittatum
GTTTCCAGTAATTCTCATTAACATGTGCAAACGCACCATCTCTTTGGAAGATATGCTAGAGATAAGGCCATCCTGCCTCCGCAAGATTTCCTAATCTCTTTACATATTCGGTGCAGGGCTGTCTGAGGCATTTCAGATCGCCTCTCTGCAACATTCCATAAGTCTTCTAACCATGCTGGGAGTTTGTAAAGAATTACAAGAAATGTTTAAGGTAAAATCCATTAATCAGTCCGCTACAAATACATAAACCTGGTACAAAATGGGCATGTCATTTTCAGAATTTTATACAAAGTAATTTATGAATTACCTGTAAAATCACTGTAGTGTCTCTTCTTTGCGGCCTTCTCTTTGCACGTTTTTCTTCTCTTTCCAGGGCCATAAAAATTAGGTTATTTTGAGAAGCTCTAATTTAATATATATGGTAATAACTAAAGAAGGAATAACTACTACGGAAATCTGGATCCTGAAATGTTAATAGTTACTGTTTTCAAGACATTTAAAGATATTTGAATTATTTATTACTGTGTGTGAGAAGTATTTTTTCTTAATAAGCCATCAGTGAAAGACAATGAAAGTGACAAGTCCTGCAACAAATTTCAAGAAAGATTAAGTACTTGAACTAAAATTATTATTCTCCAAATACATAAATCACACACATGACAACTCTGTGTGTTGTCCTTTCATCCACAGAGCAGCGTAAAGGTACACATAACTATTTACATCACTTTAATTCTTTTCCACTGAGTTATTCTTGTACAGCCTATCTTAATGGCTCAAAAAAAATAAACACTTGTATAAAAAAATCCGTTCAGTTTTCTGAAATATTTGTAAAGTTTTTGCACTGACAGTTTACATAGTTTTATACCAAACAAAACTATCTTTTCAAACATTTCCAGCATGGACACTTAAAGTAGATAAGTAAAAAACAGGACACTGCAAATGATAAAGTGTTATCAAGGCTATGGTGACAATGCAATGAGCAGTAAAGTGGGTAGCTGACTGTAAACGTCCTTCACAAACCCCAGTGCATGATTTTTTGAAGAGTGTACTCTGGAATGGATGTTTTTATGATGGCTAATATTTGAAATAACTTTGTTCACTTTTGGTACTGTGGCACAAGCTGTCACACTCAGTTGTGCATGTCCTTTCCTTCAAGGAGATAAGAAGACTGATGTTTGGACTTACAGTTCTTGTTTCCAGGTTAATCAGTCAAGTGAATGTATTGGATTCCTGACAAAATCTGCAACTGAACAGAGAGTATTCTTACTGGACTGTGTTTATTCATTACAATGCTATGTATTCATTGAGTTCGAGTTCTGTCAGATTACAAAAGTGTCACCATTTTTTTCTAACTTCTGAAGTATTTTTACTTTATGTCAAATGTGCTATCATGCAAAAAAACCAGTTCCATCTGTATTTTTATATTCCTCTTCTGCTTAACCTGTATTCATTCAGGGTGATATTTTTAAGAAGGTGATCTAACCATCAAAATCTAATACTGTCCAGTGAAGGACATCTAACCCAGATTTTGTTATTTTCGCAGAATATTTTTACAGTGTGGAGTCTGATTCTGTGTGTACCCTTCATAAGACATAACAGGGGAGTAAAATGGATAAACTTAAATCAGTACGATAGATTTACATTATAATTAATGAAAAGACAATCAATCATTGAGGAAGAGAAGTAGCAGTGGAAAGCTGTGGTAAAAATTATAACCTGTTATACTACTGATAATTAAGACTTTTCTAAGAACATAAAAGTATTAAAGGAAAGGGGGAAAAAAGAAAAAGAAAACAAAAGAGAAGAGAAGGAAGAAGTTACAACAAAAGTGATATTAGTTTTATAGTACTTAATTTTCTTTTTGTTAAGGACAATAATCAAATCCATGCATATTTGCATATTTGAGTTACTTATGTTTAATTTTTGCTTAAATTCTTGACAGAAATCTGTCTTAGATCAACTCAATTATAAAACATCAAGAAAGGGATTCAAAATGGTTTTAATTCATCAGTCCGTATAATGACTTTGTAATACTAAACTGGGATATGATACTTTGGGGACAGAAGAATTTGCAGCATCAGCCAGTCAAAGATTCTAACTCTGCAATTTACAGGCTGAATTTATCACTTTTTGGCACTGGTGTCAACCATACGTCAAGGCTTGTTCATGCAATGGGGACTATCTGAATCTAGCCTATTAATTCAAGGCCATAAAGAAAATATATTTAACTCTAATACTAAGTTATTTAAAGTTACAGGCAGTGTAGTAGATGGATAACATGGTTGTTTAGCTGGAGATGTATTATCTATTTATAAGGGTTGCTGATGACTTTGTAACCTACAAGCAGTACAGACATCATTTTTTATCAGAGAAAGTGTACAGTGAGCAAAACCAGGCCAGTCAGAAAATGAAAAAGGTCACCTGTACAAGAATCTACCACCCTCCCAGCCCTCCTTAAATGGAACAAAGACTATATGACAGACTTTAATGGTCCTCCACATAATGCATCTTCCTATCACATCTCTTACCTTTATGAGCAAAGAAACCTTCACAAAGGGCACATGATACTGTAACAGTATTTATGGCTTATGTGGAAGAGATTATAGAACTGTAGAACAGAGTTAGACAATTACAGAATTCATGATGGAAGAGACCTCAGGAGGTCTGTTTTTCAGCCTCCTCCTCAAAGCAAGACCAGCTTGGAGAGCAGATAGGGATGCTCAGGACTTTTTGTAGTCTCACCCTGAAAAGCTCCAAGGCTGGAGAATGCACAGCTTCCCTGGGCTACCCTTTTTTCACACTGCCATGGACGGCCATGAAGGGCCCAACTCCAACTCCTTAACACTCCTCCCTTCAGGCAGGGGGTGCTGTTGTGTCCCTGAAGCTGTTCCCTCCTCTAGGGGAACCAGTCCTATTCCCACAGACTCTCCTTGCAGGACAAGAGGCTACCAGTATTGTAATCCCCTGACCTCATCCTGATTTATTCAGGACTTTCCTGAACTTGGGGTGACATAATTGGACACCTGTCCCCTTGCAGCAATGCTTCCCGCCCAGGGCTTTTCATTAGTCCCTGTTGACTTTGGTACAGCTCCTCCTGGTTCTTTCCTCTCCTCTTTTGGTCTCTCTGAGGGACAGGTCTTCATTCCAAGGCATTCACTAGCACCCAGGCTTGCTGTCACCTGGAGACATAATGGGGTAGATGATTCTGTCACCTCCACCAGGTCACTGATGAAGATGTCCCTCAGGTATACCATTTCTTAGCAGTTCCTAAGCAGAGTGCGACACCTTAACCACGACCCTCAGAATCTAGCTATTCAAACAGACTGTAGCCCAAGTTAATAAAATTTATGACGCAATACATACTGAATACAACAGAAAATCAAAGATTTAAAGCTGTTACTACACTCATAGAGTAGTTCAAAATTTCAATATCTCATTTTTAGGTTATTGTTTTGTTTCTCTTTACTGGACCCAGTTATACTTGGATGAAATATAAATAATGGTCTATGACATGTAATATATTTCTTTAAATTCTGTGAATTATTAATTCATCTTCCGTTGTTTTGCTGTTTTCACTGCCAGATGTTGTGATTGTTTTAGAAGACACTGTTGTAAATCTAATTGACTAAATTTCTTCCACAGTTATTTATAAATTCATGGAAAGACTTTTCAATGTCTCATCTATATATGTTTAAATTTCACTTAAAATTCCCTAAATTCCTGATATTTCCTACAACCCAATTGTATTTGTCCCTATTATATTTGCAGAAAGCTTAAACTCAGGCTGAATTAAGGCTGATGCAGATCTGTGAACATTTGTGACAGGAGACCCAGATCTGTATATTTTTTATTCACTTTCAAAAGAAAGAGAAAGTGGAGTAGCTGGAGGCTGCTGTGCTGTTTTATGTATTCCCATATCCCAGTTTTTCAGATGCAGCTTCAGTGTGGATCCTTACAAGTCACCAGTAAGCAACCTTGGCCTTGGGAAAGTGAAGATCTGATATAGACACATCTAGTGATGAGGAAGTGTGGTAAAGAAACAAATTTTTGGTAACAATTTTCATTTACAGGAAGGAAGAAAGAAGGAAATAGAGAACAGTTTTATATGTAAATTCGTACTGAGAGAACACTAAAACATTACTTCTCTTGAGTTATCATAAGAAATATGTAATAATTTCCTGTTTTGTTTATTATTTCCCAAAATTGCTATGATGCTGTAAAGATATAGGTCACAGAATCACAGAATGTTAGCATTTGAAAGAGACCTTGAAAGACCATCTATTCCAAGCTCCCTGCTAGAGCAGGATAATATGAAAATATACAGACTATTATGTATAAATAACAAACGTAAGTATTACTGCAAACAGTGTTTCATCAGAAAAGGTGATCAAAAATTCTCTCTCTTCTGAAAGAAACCACAGGTTTAATTAGGATATGAATCTTAATCATTAGTTTTTTGACATTTTGTTTAATCACATGAGAAATGGTTTTAATCACATGAGAAATGTTTCCAGTGCAGAAACTCCATATTTTCTTTCTCCTTTTCAGTTGTCTTAAAAAACAATAAATCCCAGAGGTTTTTTAACTTATATGAGAAACTCAAGTTTTATTTTATTATAACAAATTAGGATCTCAGAGGTACTATGTAAAACCATAGATTGTCTTTCTAAGAACAACCATCGATTTCAAAGACTAAAAGCTCAGGCAGATGGAAAATGTAATTTTTGCTTTTATGGGACAGGTAAGTTTTCCTTTTTTGGAACATGAATGAAGTTATTAAATGTAGCACCAGGTATTTTATCATTGACATCAGCAGGCAAAGGATTAATTGCTGTCACTGTTCATACTATGGTACTTTGTGGGGTACAAATTACATTTCTCTAACCTCAGCACCTTAATCAAAACCTACATGATCAGAGCTCATATTAATCTCCTGCAGCCAGCACCAGTCTTTCTATTCCAAATTAATGCAAGGTCAGCAGTATGGACTTCTGAAAGGTAGGAGCAAGCTTATCAGGAAAATGCACATGGTGAGGTCTAGAAGCAATGACAACATGAAAAATCAAGTTAACATCCAGTAAAAAGGCATGCACATTACATTGCTGTTCCCTTTCTGTCATTTGTTCCATGCTGAATCAAAACATGGATTTGTGTGTGTTTCAAGTGCCCACAAGCTCCTGGTAGTTTGTCTGCAAAATATCTAAACATCTGTTAAATGAGCACATACAACACAAAGAAAAAGCAGTGTAAGTGGTAGATATACACAAATATAAAATCATATTTCCTTTTAGAAATTAAGCTGAACTGTAAAAGCACTGTATTTGATAAACAGCTTTATGACGACTTCAAGCTTACATTCTGTTTTATGTGTCTGTTCACACTCCAGTTGGGCAGTTACATTTTCAGCTGCTTTTTGGGGAAAGTGAGGCAAGTTGACTCAGCCTGAGCCATACGGCTGAACTTTGGGTAATATCTCTAGCCTAACCCAAGGATTCGTTTAGGAAAATTTATCTACCAGGATGCCAAGGGAAATGATCTTACAAGACTCAGCCTGTATGTTTTCTAAACACAAAGCTGCTGGAACTGTTCTTTAAGAAGTGCATTTTGATCCTTAAGGGTACTGTTCTTTGAATCACATTATCTCAAAGACCATTTGAAAATGTTAGGGAAAATATTGAGCTTATTTACAATGACACTTACAATACAAGGCAGAATAGTTTAATGATTTGAGAGGTCAATTAATCATAAAATCTATGGAAATATGATGAAGGACACAATCTAAACTTGTGCAAGGTGAAACCATTTAATGTAAACGTTCAATCACTCTCTTGTTAAAAAAAATCTTTGGCCAAGATTTTAAGCTTACCTATCAGATGTTCAGTATACATTTTTGTACTCATATATATCTTTCATAAATATGTGATATTATGAGCTGTAGATATGTTATCTATATATCATTCCACTCCATAAAAACAAGTCAAGCTTTAGACACTTAAGCTTAGTGTCCTACATTGAAAACTTTTACACTGAAGTTTTTTACGCTGCAGTTTTACATAGAAGTTTATAGTCAATTACTTGCAGCTCAGCTGTAAAAGTAGTTTTCTGATGTAAGATTCTGGCCAGCTGATCCATGTCCTACTTTCAGGAGCAGGTAGTTGCAGTGTCAGTTATTTATGGACTGCTTGTCTCTATGTAGCCAATTTGCTCATAACTTCATAAGAAAATGAAAATATATTTTAATTTCAATCTGCTCTAGGAAGTTTTGCAGTTGTTAATGAAAGCTTTAAATATATTGTCCTTTTTCAGAATATTACAGGCATGTCAAAAAAAGGCCAGGGTCACAGAGCATCAGCAGCAGTTCAGACATATCTCTGTTTCACAGTTCTCTTTAAAGGGAAAACAAATACTTTAGATAGTCTGATGAGAATGTAATAAAATAATTGCTGAACAAGCAAACAAGTTCATATTGAAACTGAAGGGTGTATTTTGTCTGTTTATAAGAAACCCAGAACAGCAGACCACCATTTTTGGTAGTGTACTCAGGCTCCACGGACATATGTTTTAATAAAACAATGAATTTTAACTAAATTGCATCAATAACTCTATAGAATAAAAAAAATCTCAGCCTAAGTAATACATAATGTAACACTACAAGAGGCAACAGATGTCATTTTTTTCATTGCTTGAGTGAGCGTTATTTGCATCAAGCTACAGAAAGTAATTGCAGGAGCTCTTGTTCCTGTAGAAAAGTAGTTTTGGATATGGATTCAGAATTCAGCATTCAGGTCTTGAGCTGTAGTTGAATTTCTTATGTAAAAAGTACACTTAGAAACCCTTTTGTACCTCAACATAGAGCATACTCCCAGTACAATGGTTAAAAGACGAATTTGTTAACAAGGACATGCACTTGTCAAGACAAGTCTGGCAGGATGAAATTCCCAGTCAGTACAGGCAAAAGCACTTTGGGAAATACAGAAACTGAACACCTGTCCCTCAAGAAGTATAAATACAGTTGGAAATAGAAAATGCTATTGATTCTCAGTGCCATGTTTCCCCTTAGTTATGTTCCTGGAGTCACAAGATAGCAACTCTGCTCTGAAGCATTACTAAGCTTCCTGCTATTTATTTTTTTCACCTGAGTTCAGTCAAATTACAGGGTCTAATGTTTATGTCAAACTAAGAAGCTTCAGGGAAAGCCACTCATTCATAGAGTGCTGAGGAGGCAATTTTTATTTCAGCACAGGCCAGACAAAAGGACTCTGATTTCTTTTTCTTTCTCCTCAGTGCTCAGCAAAGACTTGTGTCATATGCATACCAGTCTGTACAAGCTCCAGAGAAGCCAAGGCCACTCATTTAGAGAACGCTGACTATGCAAGTATTGGCTCCATAACCTTTCTGATCTACTTTTATGAAGCAACTGATGTTAAAACATGAATTTGAAGCAATGTGTGCTGCTACTCTTGCTGTTTCCCTATTTAAAAATTAACAGGAGCTCATAAATTTATAACCATTAAGAGGCAGGCTGCTACTGAAATGTAATCTAAGGTTTAAATTTGCAATGAAAGGCTTCCATCTTGCAGGTACAGAACAGAAGGAGACTTTGCTCCAAGAAGTGACCCCTGTGCTATGTTGGAGGGTTGTACAGCAACTGCAGAGGAGTCAGCTCAGAGTTGTTGTTATATGGAAGCATACTGCAGATTTTCCACAGGAAGAATATATGACTTGTTTTCACTTGTCTAGTAGAAATTTCTTTTACAAAAAGCTTTTCTGTATGTATAAAACCTTGTCTTAGACATCTTTAAATTTTGCTAGACCATATTCTTCTATATGTTCTATTTTATATTGTACTATTGCATTTATGAAACAAGGAGATGATGTGCTTAGCTTATGGGAGTGGCAGTTTTAACTTTCAACAGTAAATCTCATAATGTAATTAAAAAAGGCCTTAAAACTGCTATTAAAATCTGGCAGTTCTATTGAAATATTCTTCTTTGAATAACAAACACGTTTTGCTCCTGCTCATATATTTCCTTGAATAAAAAGGCAGCCATATTAAAACGTTCATAATAACCTAATGGCTAGTTCAATTCTTGATTCTTTTTTTTGCAAGGTAAATTAAAATAAACATGGATAAAGAAATGAAATGATGATATGTCACAACATAACCTTTCCATTGTACGTTTTTGTGTTTATATGCAAAGAATGTGTTGCAAGAAATATTATAATGCATGTGAGATGCTGAGTTTTAAAATCTGTGTTTATATTAGTATTGATTTCACTTTTATGATGTCTCAGAACACAAAATTGTATTCCTTAGGAGGAATTTGACAATGATTATGCTAACTGCTAAGTATGCATTCTGCTCTGAGGTGTACTTACTATTTCAGCAGAAGTATGAGCCAAAGGTTAAGAGCAGTCTTTGGTGTGGAAGAGTGAGTTCAGCTTAGTTAATGGTTTAGATAACATATCAAAGTAATATAAACGTTTCCTATATTATTTACAGTCACTCTTCAGAGTTCGGGGGGGCTTTTAAGTGCTTGTCAACACCTTCTGTGTAGAATAGCTGCATCGTGTTTTAAGATGTGCGTAGTCAATACATGCTGGATTAACAAAAATATTAAAAAGACTTGAATATGCCAAGATGGAAAAGGCCATAAAAGTTCCTCTAAGAGACATGAAGATTAAATTGGTTTTGAAATGCAGTGAGTAATTTTGTCTGTTTACTTATTGTTTCTTTTTTTGTTTGGATTTTGGTTTGTTTAGGTTTTTTTTTTGTTTGGTTTGGTTTGGTTTTTTATCAGATTGGAGATTGAATCAAGGAAAACAATCACTTAATGCCATTGATCAAATCATACTTTGGAAGTGGACCCTGGATTAATGGGTTTGAGAATGTCCTTCTAAATTACAAACATCTGTAATGATCCTCCCAAGGACAAACAGGGCACTCCAGTTCAATAAGTAGGTAATGAAATTGCTGTATGGCCTCCTTATCAGTGTTCAAAAGTTTGCTGGTGCTACAGGACAGACTACTCTAATGTCCTGGCAAACCACTGTTGCCTTATCACTGTAATTTCCCATATGTGTTCATAAAAACCCTCTTTATATATTCACATTTTAAAAGTCAGTCACTTTACCTTTTGTTAATGTATTCTCATACACAGTTTGACATTACTGTGAATATAAATGGTCTTAACAAGCATGGTTTTCAAATCCTAGCTGTAATATATATCTTTGTGGAATATCTTTTCCTTCATGACTTGTTTCATAAAATTAAGTCTGAGTTCTGAATGAATGTGATTTATCTATTGCAGTGCACTTTCTGTTCATCTAGGTCAATGCAATCGTCTGTGTACTTTCACATACAAACATATGACTCATTTCAAATCAAATCAAGATATTATCTTGTTCCAAAACTTTTTGTGAATAAAAGCCAAATACTTAAAAGGTTAAATAATCATTCTTAAAAAATAAAATATTTTAAACCCAATTTCATTATTTAATCTGACTAAAACTGGAAACAGAGCTACAGTTATGACAATCAGGTATTTTTTCACTGTAAAGTGTTTGTTTAATTGAACGAAGACTGTTTCTTTAGTGTGAGAATATTTTCATCTGTTATTCTCAAAGACTAGTTTGGAAAAAAAAAATTAAAGATTTTAAGAGAACATTTTGGAAACCCTCTGTTTCTGTCCCTGGAGAAGAAAAGCACACAGATCTCAAACTTCATCCCATGTAGAGATGAAATGACCTGTACACAAGAGGCTATTAATGTGAGACTGAAATAAAAAAAAAGTTTTACTGCAGATGAAATTAACACCAGTCTCCAGAGACTGCTGACCTGTTGTGTTTCTTTTGGAGGGTGACAGAAAGATATGTTCTTCAAGTACTTTTATTCCAGAATCAAACTAAAACTTTGTTTTCTTTGCAAACTCTGTATTGTAGCTTCTGAATATAATAGATCACCCGCCTCCTTGGACTATCAAACTATTCAGATTACACATTTAAATTGTTTTATTTGGATGAGATAGATCTCTCTCTATGTATTTAAGATCATGTAGAACATAATTTATCATAAAAATAAAACAAGAGCTGTACTCTTGATAATGTGCAGAAACACTTCCCACTAGCCTAGATTGTTCAAAGCTCCATCAAACCTGTCTTTGAACACTTCCAGGAAAGGGTCTTACACGATTTCTCAGGATAACCCGCTCCAGTGCCTCACGACACTCATTGTAGGAAATTTCTTTCGTATGTACAACCTACACAGTTTCAGTTAAAACTCTTGTCACTTATTCTTTCACTAAAAGCCTTACTTCTCCACAGACACCCCCTTGTCATGAGGTAGAAGCTTGCGTGCCCTTACGAGGTTGCGAGCTGTGCTGGCGGTGGCACATGCCTCCAATAGGGTCTCCCATGCGAGACAGGTCTCAACTGAAGGGTCAGACTAAGTGTGTCCACGGGTAGCATGGGCTCGCTCGCCTCCTGGCAACCATCCTAGAAGAAGGACAACTCTAACTTCAAACCCAGGCAGATGGAGCTCCTTTAGCCCTGTAAGACCATCCATCTAAGAGGAGGATACTGTAACTAAACCTGCGTCCTGAGGACTTTGCTGTCACCGTCCAAGCTCGCTAGGCCCTGGCAGATGAAGCTGAGGAGTAAAGGGTGGGACCAGTTCTGTGCACGCTGAGCCTCACCTAAAAAATCCATTACGCAGTCTTGAAGGTTACACCCACATTTATAAAGTCCCGTAGCGACAGGTGAGGGATGAAACAGCAGGTGATAAGGTGCACTGGAAGCCACAGACCCAACCCTGCATGCAGGCGATTCAGGACATTGGTCACTCGAGACTGACCCAGGAGATGACAGTCTTGCTCGGCAACGTTTTGAATGGCAAAGCAGCCTTTTTCAAGGAGAGCACTGCTTACTCCACACGGGGAGGGGCCTAGAAAAGGTGGCCCAACCAAAAATCATCTCTACCCTCCACCCAGTTGCCTAACCGTGGCCAACGGGCATCTTCTGATGCGGTCGAACAAACACAAAGAGACAAAGGCATACACCTGCCTCCAAAGGTGTGTTCAGGTTGACATTCAAGTGTTGGAACACTAGAATCATGCTTGGTACTGCAGATAGTGAATGGCCTAGCATTGTTCTGCTCTAATTCTCTATGAAATGTCATGACTCAACATCGACATTGCTGCTCTCGGTGAAGTTCGTCTCCACAAGGAAGTCAGCCTCAAAGAACACGGTGCCGGCTACACACTCTATTGGTCAGGCAAACCCAAAACTGACAGACACCTTTCAGGAGTTGGTTTCATGATTAAAAACTCCATCGCCTCCAAACTTGAAAATCTACTGACAGGCTATTCCAATCGCATTATCTCCCTAAGCCTCCCACTACACAACAAGCAACATGTTGTTCTCTTCAGCATATGTGTCCCAACTCTCCAAGCTGACTCTGCGGAAAAGGACAAGTTCTGCACCGACCTGCGCCGCCTCACACAAAATGTTCCTGCAGATGATAAGTCCATAATCCATGGTGACTTCAATGCCAGAGTAGGAAAGAACGCTGAAGCCTGGAAAGGAGTACTAGGCAAGCATGGTGTGGGAAACTGCAATGACAATGGTCGCCTCTTGCTAGAGTTTTGTGCAGAGCAGCAGCTCACCATCACCAACACTATCTTTCAGCAGAAAGACAGCTTGAAGACAACCTAGATGCATCCTCGATCCAAGTACTGGCACCTCATCGACTACGTCTTAGTGCGCCAGAGCAATATTCGCAGTGTCCGTCATACCCGGGTGATGCCTAGTGCAGAATGTCAAACAGACCACCGCCTGGTGTGATGCAAACGTAACCTCCACTTTAAGCCCAAACCTAAGAGGGGTGGCAATCCAAGGAGGAGGCTCCAAGTTAACAATCTTCAAACAGCTACAGTAAGAGACAGCTTCCAAGTAAACCTTCAAACTAGACTTGAAAGCCATCTCATAAATCCGTCTCCTGAACTGCTTTGGCAACATATTAAAAATAGCATCCTCCAGTCTTCTGAGGAATCCTTAGTGTTCTTCTCCAAGAAAAACAAAGACTGATTTGATGGAAAAAATCAAGAGATCCAGGAATTGTTGACAAAGACACCTCGCTCAGCCATCTCGCCATGTAAGAAAAGCAGCCTTTCGTCTTGCATGCAGTAACTTCCAACAGAAACTTCAAGACATCCAGAACAAGTGGTGGATCAGCTTAGCAGAAAAGACTCAAGTATGTGCTGATTCAGGTGACCACAGAGGATTCTATGAGGCTCTGAAAGCAGTGTGCGGACCCCCACACCACGTTCAAAGCCAGCCGCTAAGCGCAGACAGCCAAATGCTTCTCACAGATAAATCCTTCATCCTGAATCAATGGTCTGAAAATTTCCAGACTCTCTTCAGTGTCAACTGTGTAGTTCAAGGCTCATCAGTTTGGCACAACAACTGGTGAAAAACGAATTGGATATAGCCTCTACTATGGGAGAGACTCTCAAGGCCATACAGCAGGTGAAAACTGGCAACACAGCTGGGATTGATGGAATCCTGCCTGAAGTCTGGAAGCATGGAGGCCAAGCACTCCATG
>NW_009715310.1:12758-12984 GCF_000703405.1 Apaloderma vittatum
CAGAAGAACTA
Source organism: Apaloderma vittatum (assembly GCF_000703405.1). Lineage (NCBI taxonomy): Eukaryota > Metazoa > Chordata > Aves > Trogoniformes > Trogonidae > Apaloderma > Apaloderma vittatum. The sequence goes on from NW_009715310.1 coordinate 12,770, forward strand.
CTTGAAAGCCAGTGTGGTTTCAGAGCCAACAGGAGTACCACAGACATGGTATTTGTTCTCAGATAGCTGCAAGAGAAGTGCAGGGAACAGAACAAAGGACTCTGTGTATCTTTCATTGACCTCACCAAAGCTTTTGAGACTGTGAGCAGAAAAGGCCTGTGGCAGATCTTGGAACCTTGGAACCATTAGGATGTCCTCCCAAGTCCCTCAGAATG
>NW_009715311.1:0-60395 GCF_000703405.1 Apaloderma vittatum
GTCGCCCGAGTGTTATTTTATGACGCGGCGGAAAAGGAGCTTTTTGTGATCTGCTCTGAAAGCTGGCTCCGATGGGCAGAGGGTCAGCGGCCTGTGCGCCCGTTCCGGCCTTGCTGCGGCTCCGGCCGTGGTGGGTCGTGGCCGCTCGGGCTGGGAGCGCCCAAGGCAAGGTCCCCGGGCAAGGGACCGGGAGCAGCAGCACGGCAGAAAATGGGAAACGTGGTCAGTGGAGCGCAGGGGGCGGGTTCGTGAACCGCGCAGTATGAAATGCCAAGCTCCGTCACCGCATCTCGGTTCTCTGAAAGCAACCCCAGAGTAAAACCACTTGGTTGGTTACGGTACCGTGGGACGGACCTGGTGAGAACTAGACGAGTCTGCAGAAACCCGAGGAGTAGTTTTTCAAGGTAATAAACAGCAAAGAAACCTTTTTCAAGTGCACCATGCCACAGGCCAGGTAGTTGCCTTGTGGTTTGAAGAGAGAGCGTTCGAGGCCGCAGGGCATAGTCACAAATGTCACATCCTTAGACCTGAATGGAATAACACCCGGGCTTGGGCAAAAAAGGGAAATTGAATTTTGCATGTCCTTAAACTAACGTTCCTGGGTGAGAGGTAGCAGTGAATGCATACAGCTGAAGTACCACCTATTTTTTTCCATCTTATTTAAGTGTGTACATTATCCAAAACTTCCAGCTAATTGCAGCAGATTTTAATGCATCACCCCTTTCTGATTCCTCCACGTGACATCCTTATTGAATCAACGATAAACAGATTTCCCTTCTGGGGTTGCACCCGCTTACAGAAATTTGAGCAAATAGACTGAATGGAACTAAGTAAGCATCTGCATTTGTGATAATTTACTTCTGAAGGACTAATAAAATAAAAAATAAAGCTCTATTCTTAAAGCCTCATCCTGAGAAAAAGCACCCACGCACCCTCAGGGGATCTCTTTGGAGGATCAGTACCAAGCTGCAGAATCTCTAGTTCCGGTAATAATCCCCCACAGTGGCCAGTAATAGCGCACGTTTCATCAGCCTTAATGGGTTTTTCCAGGGAGTGGCAATGTGTGATTCATTTCAAATGCAAGAGTCTGGTGAAGTGTATTTTGAGAAATCAAGCCAGGAAGTTGCACTGAACCACATCACCATGGAAATACTCACTGGGGAGAGAGGACACAAATAAAACCAGTGAAACTTCTCAGTCATTTTAAGGATGTTACCAGTGGTGGCATGCACACCAAATAAAGGGTGCCCACACCAGGAATATTTCCACTTTTTCAAGAAAAAAACTTTGAGCAGAAATGTTTTATCCGCTTGAAAGACACAAGCCAACGTAGGATAGTTTCCAGATGCTTCTCATTAATTAGAAGAGACAGAGACATGAGGCTACACAGCAAATAAATTAGAGGCTTCGAAGACTTATCAAAACTGGCTGCAAACAGGAGGCATTTAGGATTGAACACCCACCTTGAGCCTTCAGTCTTCGTGTAAATGTGCTTCAGGTGTACTGCAGAGTCAGAACTCACAGCAGGTGGTTACTTCATAACTGACTGAAATGCCAGCAGGGAGAACATTGCATCAGAGAAATACACATTGTAAGCGGGGTCTGCATTGGAATCTGGCTGTCACACACTCTATCTCCTGAGCTGAAGCATGAGGCGAATCACTTCTGCATTAGAAGATCCTTCTGCATTATTCCTGTGAGAGAAACTCTTGCAGAAAGAGCAGACGGAAAAAAACCTGAAACTCTTGTCTCTGGCAGAAGCTGCTTTTGGTACAGGACAAGATCTGGCCACCTCATCTAAATAAATGAGACAATTGGCAAGAGAACTTCAGAGCCGCAACTTAAAAAATTAGTAATGCACATAATAAGTGAGTAATAACACAAAAGATCATAGTCTGAAAGGAAAAAACCCAACACGGTATTTGTGTGCTCTTGGAGCGCCTCTCTGTGAAATTCCTCAGGAGTGATATTCAGGTAAGAAATATCGGAGCAGGCCACCACAAGATGTCAGCATTGCAGAATGGGTATTCCTGCCAGGTACAGAAAGGTCTTACATCCTCTAAGCAGTTGCCATTGGATTTGGTTGAGGTTTTTTTGTAGGATGGCATAACCTGGCCTTACTTTTTTCAACCACTGACATTAGGATATAAGTCCAAAGTGGGCTGTGAGGGGGAATTTCTTAAATGGTTATATTTTTTTTGGTGTCTATCTTAAAAACTTTTCTAAATGCTTTCATGGGGTCAGTACTAGCAGCAGTACAAATGGTATATAGTGCCTTGTAGCCATCAAGGAGTTGTTTCAGGCTGCACCCGGTCTGGCTAGAAAGTGCCTACTGAAATTCAGCCTGTATACTGATGTGTCAGGAGGCTGTCCAAGCTCTCTGGCGCTGCCTTCTAGGCTTTTTTTAAACCCCTCACACTAGCTGGAGGAAGGGTCTGCTGGCTTCGGTTTTGCAGAGGAAGTGGGAAGAAAGCGTGAAGCTATTTTGGGCTTCTCTTTAGGAAAAGAAGGATATTTGGGGTAGCAAATCTTTTTAAAGGTCTCCAGCAACATAAGCCAAATCACCAGCAAAAGAATGAACTTCTTTTTCCCCACATTTCCGTTTGCAAGAAAAAAGATCTGAGCAGCACTTTCTGTTTCTTTCTTTCTTTCAAATCAACTTAACCAGCCTCATTTATATTTCACATTAAAATTCCTCCCCCGTTTTGGTGGGATGCTCTGTAGTTTTCGCCTGTACCATTCAATCCCCCAAAATATTTCCTACTGTGAACAACAGCTTTCTCATTCTCCCGCCAGTACGGCTGTCATCAGCCCTGCCACCGGACCAGCAGCTAGTGACAGGCTCAGCAAACAGAAAGTTCCTGTGTCCTGCTTAGGGGAGACCAGCGGGAGGGTGCAGCAAGCCAGGAGGCACCGCGTGAGTTCTGAGCAGCCAGAAAGCCAGCCTGCTGCACCTCCCTGCCCCGTGAGGTGACCTTCTGGCCACTGGGCCCCTGACGGTGGCGATGGGACGGTGGCGATGGGAAGGTGACGAACCGTCGGTGGATTTGGCCTGTGAGATGAGTTTGGCCACTGTTTAGAGGCCACAGGTTCACCTCTGCTACACTTTTAGGGACCAACATGAGGGAGAAAAAAGTTCAATTCTGCCTTTTTTAGTCCCTTGGAAGGACAATGGGAGACGCCACACCGAGATGCAGGAGGAGGCATATGTGTTCGGTATAACTCAGAATATCCTCTTTGCTGTAACTCAGTCACACCTTGGTGCCTTCAGTACTGGTGTTGGCACGGGGGAACACAGTGCTCTGCCTCCCTTTCTGTAGTACGTGTTGTGGCACAGGGCTCCTCTCTGTCACTGTAACAGCTCTCCTTTCCCCTCCAGGGACTGTACTTTAGGGTAGCTGTAACCTTCTACAGATCCACCTATGAAAACCTTGTGATTATTTGGTGATTCTCGCACAATTTTAAGAAAAGTGTCAGGGCAGGCTAGATCACATCAAACAGATTGTGGTTACCTAAGAAGTCATCTAGTGATGTCTCTAACAATAATATGGAGGACAGTTTGCACGAAGCTGCATGAACTAAGTGCTTCTAACTCGAAATTGCAGATTAGATGGCAGCCACAGACCTTTATTTCTTTTACAATAATGATAAATTAAGACATAGGAATAGATAATGTTTTGTGCATCTCTCAAAAGTCTTTTTCCATTATAGTTTATTATGAACCATCTGGTCTCATTAATGTTTTATCAAAAACCATCTGGCTGCCATATTGTTCAAGCTGCTCAGTACTAGGGCTCCCACATGAATTAGCCAAAAAGAATGGTTACTATTGTGTAGAAGCCCCAAACATTGATGTAGGTCCTGTAAAAACAATTAGTTTAAAAGCATATTACTCCACATTAAACTACAGAAGTCTAAAAAAAAAGTAATAAAATCTAAAATTAAGATTATTCCCCATGCTTAATTTTTCTTCATTTTTACATTTTTCATTCTCAGACAGTTCCAACAGGACCTGCTAAAGTCAGATGACAAACTGTATTAAAATAACAAATGCTTGGATGTTTTTCTTCTCAGTAACACACTGGAAACAGAGGACACCTCTGTCATTGAGCCTCCAAAAAATGAGGCCTTTCATCTTAGTATCTCTGCAGATATACCCCTTTCAGACTGTAAGCACTCTGGCAGGGTTCTTTAAAATACAACTGCCAGCACACGGCAGGTAGGTACAACTGATTGTAAACAATTACATAATATGCATTGATTTAATAAATTGTACTTCCACTCATAATTACTCTGCTGTTATATTTTCAGATCAATAAAAAACATGATCCTAAAATTAGCGCAGTTATTGATTCTGTTATTCAGACAACCTTAAAGTTATAGTGAATGGAAGAATTAAGAAAAGCACATCTAAAGAATATACAGAAAGTTTAGGACAAAACTGGCAAATCAGGAGCAGTTAAATGATCTGTGGGGAAAAGCCTGTGACTGAAGCTGCCTGTAGAGAGGAAAGGTGAGTTTTCTTCGATCAGCTCCCCAGGTTTATTCTGGTTCACACAATTCCTCTTGTATCCTCTGAATGGATGTGTATGCACAAGCGTCCTCAAAACCGCTCACTGTCTGACTGTGGGTGCAAAAGATTTGGGAAGAATTTCCCAAAGAATCCGCAGTGTGTGACTGCCGTTCCTCACCAGGCAGCCGGCGGGTGGTGTTTGTATTACACTGACACAGAACTGGATCACAGCCGTAGCCAAACCCTGCAAGATGTTCAGAAGCCAACATTAATGTTTCATTGAATAACACCAGATGCATGTTTTCATCTACTACATTCGTAGCAATGGCTTTATTATGATTTAAAACAAATTTTGTCTCTTGCTTTCAGTTTTTGTGTCTCGTTTGTTTTATTTCCCAGTTATTCTGCAAGTCCTTTACCCCTGTTCTCATTACCTGTTAACTGTCGGCTCAATCTCTACTCAAGCACTGAACAACTAGAACTCCTGTTCCAGGGCAATCTGAAAGCTGTTTCTGCAGGATAACAAAGTAAACATGCAAAGATAGAAATGGAGAATTTTATTTAGAGATCTTCGAACCAGGCCACGGCTCACAAAGTAGCAGATGCACTGAGGACAAGACCACAAATGGCAAAGAAGCCAGTAGCTCCAGATGCTCCTGAGTTAACTGTCAGCTCAATCTCTACTCAAGCACTGATTGTCCTGTTCCAGGGCAATCTGAAAGCCGTTTCTGCAGGAGAACAAAGTAAACATGCAAAGATGGAAATGGAGAATTTTATTTAGAGATCTTTGAACCAGGCCACGGCTCACAAAGTAGCAGATGCACTGAGGACAAGACCACAAATGGCAAAGAAGCCAGTAGCTCCAGATGCTCCTGAGGAGCTGTGGGGCTGCACTGCTACTGCCAGGTGAGTCAGCTTCTCCTACAGCTTCTCAGGGTGTCTCGAGCAGAAGCTGCCAGGGACCATCTGCACCTTCTGCTGTGGAAATGCACACCACAAGAGAGAACAGAAATTAAAACCCCACCCCATTTCATGCAGGGATGATACTTCAGCCCCGCTGGGTACCAGGAATAAGGCCCCACTGTAACACTGGGGTAGGAACATATCCTGGGCTCTCCAACTGCAGGGAAGCAGGGTGAAAAGAACATGGTGGTTTTTGAAACAAGCAGCTGAAAACTGCTGGGCTGCTTAATTGCAGGGGTGCTCCTTTTATACTATGCAACAGCATTGCCCCAGAAGACAGCAAGGTGGGTCAAAACAGACTGGTAGGTGTAAAAGGCTGCAGCTCTCCTGAATAGAAGAGGACAGTGGTGGTGTCCTGCAGGTTTTGCACAGGTGGTTGCTAGGGCTAGAGTCACACAACTCCAGCTTACTGACATAGTTTGTTATCTTGCAGTAACACACAGACCAGGTCTTCACTATGCTGGGAAAACACACATGAAACAAAGTGCTGTATTTTATTAGTTCTGTTGTAGGACTCAAACTGCTGCTTGTACTGCCCTTGTTTGTCTGAACGACACACTGATTTGGGTGAGTAGCATCTGCAACGGCTGATGCACGTAGCCTTGGGTGGATGGCTTTCTTATTGCCGGGACTGCCTTCTTTGCAACTGGGAGATGGGAATGTGCTTCCTCCTACAGAACAGGTCACAGCCAGCCTGAGCTGGGGCTTGTTTGCTGCTTCTACAGTTACTGTCTGACCTCACCAATGCCAACACTCCACAGGGTGAGCAACGTGATTCTAAGGGAGAAGGAAGAGCAGCTGTGTCCTGAGAGGAAGCATTAGGATCAAAGAAAACAATGAGCAAACAGTACTGGGAAAGCATGAACCGCAGTCATTCTTTTGGCTAGGAACTCATGACTGCATGCTTCAATACTGAGAATCTAATGTCAACAATATATACTCTTTCCTCTCATTCCTTTCCCCCATCATTTCAGACAAACAATTCCTGTTGGTATCAAGATTCATGAGAACATTCATGTGAGCACCGGCTTTAGGAAGCTTTGCAGCCAAGTAAGATACAGTGGAGCTCCTACTACGGCTTTTCTTGCAACGTGGCACATCCAGATCTCTTTTCCAGTTTCTGATATTCACAAAGGGTAAGAATCTAAGATCCCTGAGTTCTCTACCCTCCAGCAACTTTGACTGAAGTTTTACTCTCTCTCCGAAACGAAGGGGGCCAGGTTAAGGACGGGCGAGGCCAGGCTCACCACACTCCAGTAACTAGAGAACAGAAAAAGTCAAGCTTCCTGCAACTGACCTCCTTGCAGTGCTCTTTCACAGGCACAGGCCTCAGTAAAAGACTTTCCCACAAAAGGACTTAAGAATTTTGTGCACCAGTTTTGAACTTCATGAGAAAATTGTTCTTCCCATTCAAAAAACCTGTATAGCTATTATATAGCTCGAGTTGCCTTCATGGGATTTGTTTCACTGACTGAAGCACAAATAACAAAGAATGAATCCAAGCAGGATGATCTCTTGACTTATCTTCAGCCTGTCAGTGGTTGAAATGATAACAAAACTAAGCGTAAACAAAACAGTAAATCTCTTTCAGCTACTAGACAGGTTCTCATCTATTGATAAATCTACATAATCTTCCTTGCTCCAGGCAGCAATCTAGGCATTGCAGACATATCCTCATAAAACCTACGGATGTTTCAAGGCATGTACTGCAGTAATTCAAACTAGATTTACTGCAGCTTTTATTATGGCTTCTTTTTTTTTTTTCTTTCAACGCAAGTTAAAAAGAAATTTTAATTTAGGAACGCAATTTTTAATTAAAGAAATTTTAATAGAGAAAAAAAAGTTCAGTAAGCAAAAAACGTATTTTCAAATTCTAACCACTGGTCTTAGCAAAACAGCAAGTGAAGCCATCAGCTCAAAAATCATCAATAGTGCCCTAACAGTTAAGGAGAGCCAATAATTCCTGAAGTCTGAAATTACAGACAGAAACATCAGCTGACACTTATACACATCTTGTCTTCCAGGAATTTATTATTTTTCCAAGAGCCTGTAAAATCTTACATCAGTGAACCCACAGAGGCAAATTCTCAGTTAATTTAAGCCTCGGTTAGCTCAGTAGAGCAATGTTGATTTACCTCAAATGAGGGTTTACGCATAGCAATTTCAAATATTTCCCTTGGTACAGACTAAGCAAAGATAAAAATTCCTAAGTATGCAGCAGAATCGGGTATCTGGCCAGATTTTAACCCCATTTAAAAACTCAAGAGTAAATCTACAAGTTCTTAGTTATCCAGTGCACTAGAGGGGTTCAAAGTTAAAAATCCACAAATTGAGCATGGAGAGCAATGTTGGTGAGATGAAAAGAATGTAACTGAGGCATTAAAAAAAAGAAGAAAGAGAAGAAAAATAAGCCAAGATGATATGTGTCAGTTACTACACAGACCAAGCTTTGCTCAGCTGTTGGTGTTTTTCCTCATGCTATAGTGGTTTGAATTGTTTTGCAATAGGCAAAATTCCTTTAAAATGAAGATTACTGTAAATGAACGGACAGCTGAGCTTAAACACTTTAAATTGGATGCAAGTCTATCCGAGCCAAGTTTACGTTACAGTTCTGTAGGTGAGAGCAGCCTGTTTTGTCTCGGTGGCCCTGACCACACTGTGGATACTTGGCATCTTGATAGCTCCAGGGGCACCTGTGAGAAATGCACTCCACATTCTTCTCTGTAAGAGAAGTTTCTACTGCCCTAGGTGTTGATGGTTAGGGCACCAATCCTCTTCCCTTTTATAATTATAAAAAAAAATATTATTGCATCTGTAAACTGCTGTTTCCCCAGCAACTCGAACTAAATGCCAGTTATTTCAGCTACCAATTAAAGCATATTAGATCTCTGTGAAATTAATCAGCAATTAATTGATTCCTACTGACATGATGAGCAAGTTCCAACAAAATACATAACCAAAATGGCTGGATTTCAAAAAAAACAGGAGCAGATTCTTGCCTGCTATAAAAGCTGTTTTCTTCTGGCCTCTATCCTTGTCTTGCCATGCACAACAGCTGAGGATAATTTGCATAGTAACAGATTTATAGATCAAATTTTCCCAGCTCTTCCTTGAACCTCTGTGCTCCCTCCCACCCAATCTTTGCACACACCGAGCCTGGGAAGTGCTGCAGAACTGCAGTCAGGAATTACAGGTTGGTCAGGAATTACACCTGCTGTACTCCCACTTGTTTCAAGATCCCAATCCATCCGTATTGCCTTACACACATATGGTGAGACCATGAGATAAAGCTGACTGGCAGAGCAGTCCTGAGTCACCATCTCTGAAGGAGAAAACACCACATTGACACCCTTTCCTTCCAGTTGTTTATTTTATCCAAGACATACTATGTTTCCTTGGTTTTAAAAGCTGTTCCATGGAGAACATGTGGTTTGTGGTCTCCACATTTATGCTTAAGTGTAACATTTATGCTGCACAACTGTCCACTAAAAACTGCTTTTAAGAATCAATCTCCAGCCACATGTGAATTCCATCAGATTACCCCCTTGCCTGCCCCAGTGCCCGGCTTAACAGCCATAGCACAGCGCTGCCCACAGTGTGCAGGTAGCTCATAAACAACTGAAATGTTGTCCAACTATCAGACAGACCGTAAGACTCATAATTAAGGCTTCCAGCTTAAGGCAGCTCTTTCATATTTGCCATTTTGGCAAGTGGAAAAAGCACAGATCACTAGAGCAGCTGGACTTATTTCAGATGTCACTAACAACCTTGGAAGAAAGATGCTTACAACTCCTGGGAAAAAGTCAGGGTGCTCTATGACCTTTTGCAAGTCTGATTTATTAACATCCAACTAAATTGGTTACAGAGACAAAAAATAATAAATCAAATTGCACATCAAGGTGCTCCAACATTATTACAAATTTTTGGATTAAGTGAAGCAGAAAACAGGAATGATCCTGACTACACACAGTTTTCTCAAAAATCTGGAAGTCAGTGATAATTCTAACATATAAGGTATCTTTCTTCATTCTGAATCACTAATACCCTACCAAAACAAACATTTAGCATTTAGCTGCATTTAGCAGCTCTGCATATGCAACACCTTGTACATGTGGTATGTTTTCCCAATACTGGAACTAGTAAAATACAGTTAACCTAAATACAAGACTGCCTCATTCTTGGGGATACCAACCATCTCAAAGGTGTGGAGCTGAAGGAGCTCATCACCTTTTGTGGATCAACCTCTCAAACATTCTCATAAGCTTTAGTACAGTTTTGTTTTATACAACAAAGAAAATGAAATCCACATTTTATATAAAAAACCCACACTGCTTAAAATATGTTTTTAACGTATGGCAACTATTTATGTGGAAGATTTCTCTTATTGCTTTCAAAAGCTGCAGCAAGAACAGTATCTAAGAACTGAGCAGTACAGTAATACGTTTGGTGATAAGTTACAGTATTTACTAAATTTCAACAGATAAGCCAGAACCCACAGCTGCTGGAGTAAGTTGCACCCACCAGTAGCTAGAAGATAGAAAGGATGAGTTAGTGAATACTGTGAATTTCATTTATAGTGGGCATAGTCCATGAATGAAAACACACTTGACCAAAAGTCCCTTTTGTTTTGACATTACTCCTTTGAATAACACCATCTGACTCCAGCCCTTGCAAGATGTATTCAGTTATGCGGAGACATTGGACTTCATCCTTCTCTCTATTATATATGCACCGCACGCCAAATTTTGTATTTGTCTTCAGCTTGCCCCCCCCATCCCCATATCAGTTGTACACATAAAAAGGCTGTATTGAGCAAAATAAGATACATTGAAAATTTCCTGCTCTGCAGAGCTTTTCATCTAGAGAGATGACAGAAGAGATTTACACCAAAGCAGATGCAAGGACTTTAATTAGGAGTATGCTGAGCAGATGGAGCTGTACCTGGCCATACGATGATACCGCCCTTACTGGGCTGCACTCTCGCTCCAGAGTGCAAGTGGGAAGAAAGTCCAGTTCATGGTCAAGGAAAAGATAGAGAAATCAGCCACAACGTTTATGAGGAAAGTTTTTAGCTATAGCTTTTAGGCATGATTTGTCATTTAAAATGGACTTTTTTTTTCTGTTCTTCCGAAATTTTGTTAATAAAGACAAAATGAGACACTGAATAAAGACTTTTAGATATGAGGGGCGATGTAGAAAACCTCTGCAGGGCTGTAAACAGCTGAGGGAAAGTGGGTGGCACAGGAAGGGGTGAGGTTTTTGTTAGGTTGGTTTTTCGGAGATCTTCCTGAGACCAGCACTGGACTTTTGGGCAACTCCAAAGCTGTCTCTGGTTTTATCTTCTGGCCTCATGAATTTGTGTTCCTTTCTGTACAGAGATCTGGCTTCAATGCTAAACTGCCATCTAATGAGGTTACTGTGTCTGCAACCGCGGTGCAACCCCCACACCAGGTTCTGAAAGAAACCAGCAATCCTGTTTCCAGTCCTTCAAAAACTCGGTAATGGAAAGAAAAACATATCTCTAGGATGCTTCCTTCTCAAAATTTTGGCTGTTTTCGCTCTTTCTTTCATGCACCTATTTTCCCAAGCACTGGACCAAGAGCCTAAATACTTTGCTGGATCTGTATTTTAAAAGGTATCTATAAGACGCAGATCAGTGCTGGCCGGCTAACACATAAAGTGTATCTCTCAGACAACAGAGATTAAGAAAGGAATGCAATGATTAATGGCACACTTCCACTCAGTCTAAAGTGCACTTCATACTATTAGGAGTAGTCTCCTAAACAAGTTACGCAAATTTACACTGCACCAAAATCAGAAACTGTCAAGTCCACAAATCTGGAAGTACAGCTGTGGGTTTCTATTTCTGTTAACACCATTTCCCTGGATTTTTTTTTTCTTTCTTTGCTGTGCAGTTTGAAAACTGAGCCACTGTTTTAACACTCCTGACCAGCTCCGTCACCTTGAAGTAAGTTTATAGTGAGGTGGTTTTTTACTTTGTGAAGGGATACACAAAGGAAGACAGGGCTAGATCAGTGCTTTTCAAACAGCCCTTCAAAATCGTAACGTTTATAAAGTCATCGAATAAGAGAGCTATAACAGCAGGCAGTGGTCATCAGGAAATTTTAAGACTGATCCATTGAGCTTGGAGATCACCTGAGAGCAGTAAATTGCATGAAATGTTCTTTGTTCAGGGTAGAAATGGGGCAAGAAAAGTCCCTCAGTGTCAGATATTAAAAACCACAGCTATCTTAGGTACATTGCAGAAATGTACCTAAAGCAAGTTTTGCACCCATTAACACATCTGAAGTTTTGGGCAAGAAAATTACCAAAATTTCCTATTTTACCAAGAATAACCGCATAGAGCATATTAAGGCTTACGAATTATGAATATATTTTTATGCAGAAATACACAGAAGTAACATCAAGACAATTTTCTTCCGCTTCTTAATATATAGCCGACAGAAGTTTAACAACTAAACCCATTTGTTTCGTACAAAAGAAAGCAGGGACAACTATACTGGAGCTGGAGACACGGGGTCAGAGAATCACTCACAACTGGTTCCATCGTATTTGCAGATGTGTATCAGGGATTTACCATTACTTGTGCAATGATTTTGCTTCATGTATTTAAGAAATGCCCTGGATTAGTCTCAGGCATTATTTTTCTGAGAGTAAAAATTCTGAAGTTTACCTTCGCGATATGGGAATTTTGCTGAAGAAGATATTATATAAGGCACTGCTCAGCCCAATGCTTCTCGTTGTTAATCAAATGTATTTCAGACATTTTAGATTGTAAGATAGAAGGCAACACTGCCAGTCTGATTTTGCAAAAGTCATGACACAAACACCCAATATGAGATCACTTTCATTTAACACCTGCTGATTTTAAAGCATTACACTTTAACTTTGCCTTTTGGCCTCTAATCCTTTAATTTCAGATGCTATCAACTATTGGGTCATATGACAAAGTATGGGGAAATCCCCTCTGTACATAGAAAATACAAATGCAGGAATCAGATCAGCCATTAATCACAGTAGCTGCCAAATATGGCAATGAGCAAGTTTAATGCATCCTCCAAAACTTTTGCTCCCTTTCTTAAAAGATTTTTAAAATTTTATTTCCCCTACTTTCTTTTGTTGTTAAATGAATGCTAATTATTAGTATAAATTATCCTTGCTGTTAGTAATTTCCATTATCAACTCATTTCTGTGCCAAGTTTTGACAGTTAATACAAGAACAGAACACAAGAAGGGAACAAGCCATGAAGAGATCCTCACTGTCCTTGAAAAGCCAAACAGCCCCCCAAAGGTTAAAATTTCCATTGGAATCAAGGCTCAGATTTTGTCTTCATGTTGACGTGAACCTTGCCTTGTTGTAAGCTGCTGGCGTGGTAGTCAAGACTTAAAAAGACGTAATAGAATTATATTAAAAAGAGCTGTGCTAATTTCTTTGGTAATAAATTACAGAAACGATAATGAGGCAGAGTTTCCGGGCAAAGTGAAAAATGGTGAAAAAGCATTCATCTGCCTCTAAGACAATGGGGCCTCAAGGTAACAGAAAGCAAAATTCAAATATACATCCAACCAGACATCAACAATTTGGTTTAAAATGGAAGCATTCATAGTATTTCCTTCACAATACACGGAACCATTTTCAATGGGTTTGCTTTAGAACAATGCAGCATCCAGTAAAGTGCAAGTTTTTCAAAGCTACTAATCCCTCTAGGAGTCTCCCTTGTCAATGCCATGTGCAGTTGTTCCAGTCCTAAGCCAGTTCAACATGGCAGCAACATCTGGGCTTGTTTTGTGTCACTGAAGTGGCATGTAAGGGAAAGAAAAGAGCAGGACGGGAGGAGTGACAGGATACAGATCTACAGCTTGGAAACACAGAATTGAAGAATCATGAGTCAGCCTTGAGTTGCAGATAGGCAGGAACGCAAAATATCCCGTTAATGACTATGGCCATTGTGATTTGATGGAAAAAACAAAAATACTGCCCATTTCTATAATCTTCATTCAAGAGTGCGACTTCTGCTACATTTGTTTCCTGCTAAATTTCTGACCTATGGTTTAGTTGTTTCACCAATCTAGCCATATGTATAAAATTACAGGGAAGGGATACAAGTGATTTAGTGCAAGACACTTGAATATATATATATATATCTGAACATAACAGAGGAAGATCAAAGACTCCATACACTTCTCCATAAGGCAGATGGTCGTATTTTAAATATAAGATCTTAAATATGCTGTTTATTTCTTAAGAGGTAGAAAATATCAAAATACCAAGAAAAAATTCCTAGCTTAAAACAATCAGTTTGCTTACTTTAAAAAGTCTTACTGTTGCAATTTTTAGGTTGATAAAAACAAACAGAGCTATGGAAGCACAGGATTTCGTGCTTTGTAGAGATTTTACTTATTGGAAAAAGAGAGAGCTTCTTCACCTAGTCAGTGCTCAAGCAGTATATACAAAGGAACTCCTCCTCTTGCCCTGTTGGGGACTACAAATCCGAAGGGGTATTTTTTTCCTGTGGAAAAATTTGGCGATTCCTGAATTTCTAGCACTACATTTTGCCAGGTACAGTTTACATATAAGGCAGCAGAACCACTGATGTAAGCTCGGAACTACCTCTTCCATAATGCTAAAAAGAAAGCTAATAGAAACAAAAGCTTATTTAAATCTTTTCTTCAGGCAGCAAAAGATCATACCTGATTCCAGCACCAGCTGATAATCTGTTTTAGCAATTTACATCAGCCCAGAGACAGATGAACTACTCACTGAACTGTGGAAGCCTACTTACAGTGTGAGTTACTAAGGCTTGCACTCTGTTTTCTCAGCACAGCTAGGAGAGGCTGATGCTGCTGTCTCCACTGCAATTCAGTAAGGCATAATTTAACTCAGAACTGACATTATTACACATTGGAAAAGTAGTGTAAAAGCTCCTCTTTTCCCTCTCACTGTTAACATTCAGCACTATTTATTAAATGTTTTATAAAAAGAAGTTAGAGTATTTATACATTCAAACAATCACTGCAACAGTCAGAGTAAAGGAAACAATTAACAGATTCTAAATTAAACACAATTCTGGAGATACAACACACTTGCACACATACACACACCCCACACATATATTATATGTGTGTGTGTGTATATATATATAGATATATTTTATATATACTTCTTTTAAATCAGATCCAAGAATACAGCACAGAATATCTTCACTTAGCTCCTCTTTCACCAGAGGACAGGATTGTCCAGTTTGGAAAAACCAGGTTCTTTTCTAAGGTCCATGTAGGTTCCATTGCTCACCCACGAGTCGTTGTTGGATTTCCTATCAAAGATTAAACAAATGTCTTAAATGTAAAGCTGATACCTTCCATGCATGTGCTGTGTAATGCAATGCAGCCCTAGGCACAGATAGCAAATCCAGCCCATGAACCAGGTGCGGTGCAACTCGGTACGGCCTTCCAACGAGGCAACGGAGCTTGGAGAGTTGAATTGGTTCGTGGCCCTGGAGACACAGCTCAGTAGCCTGGTGTTCAGCAGAGATCAACACTCTCATTTCACCGTCACATGTCAGTGCTCAGCACTTAAAACCACAATCCAGGTTTATTTCATGATCTCGAAAGCAGCTTTAGAGTGGAGAGTGGAAATTTTCCTTTTCCTTTTCTATTCTTGGAAGATGGTTCATCACGGTTAGCACTCAAAGAGAGCCTACAGCTCTCAATCAAGAGGCGAGACTCATCGCACTAGGTACTGTACCCTGAAGGAATTAGTCTGCTTTTCTGCAACATTTTTGGCACAATAGCTAATTATTCTTTTAAGTAAATCAAGGCTTGGGCTTTGTTGGAGAGAGAAATAACTACTGAAAAGCCAAATGCATAATTCATATCTCCTTTAACACTGGATAACCGTTTTGCTTTATAGTAACTATATTCTTTATTCTGTTAGTGAATTCCACAGCGCAAACCTCAATATTCAAATCCTTATTGTAAGGATTCAAATCCTCAATCTTATTCACAATTCTTATTGTGAATATACAATTATGAAGTATTAGTCTTTGCCTCTACCCCACTAGAAGCAACATTTGCTTCTCTTTCGTAGGTGTGATTCATACGTGATGAGTTGGGTCACCAGCTTGTCATACATGTAGTGATCTGACTCATTCCCTTTTTGCACCTATTTGCACGTATTTTAAATGTTTCTGTGTTCCTCAGAAGTAGAGTACCGATCTATCCAGAAAAAAATATAGGATCCTAGATCTGTTAACTGTAATACAGAGGTCCACACAACATTCACTTTGGCTCCAGCTCTTTCATTGCAGCAGAACAGAGAAGCTGGAGAGCAAAAGGCCATGTCCTCACTAGTATTTACTTTTATCTTTTGATGGCTGAAGTTTTCCGCCAATTGATTTACAATAGGAAGAAATAAAGTGCCCTCTGTACGATAAGTCTCTCCTCATGGAAACACGTTCAAATACAGCCCTGGAAAGGAAAGGCTCCAACTCTGCACACATCTGCCCAAGGCATCCCACTGAATTCAGCAAGCTCAGCAGAGGTAATTAAGCTTAATCCAGCTGCTTCATCTTGCTTGAAAGAATCAAATATTCATTCAGGCAAATTCAAATGTAGACGAAACACCAATTACCATCAAGGTAAAAAAAACTAAAGAAAGTCAGGTATGCACTAGTGAAAATGCAATATATAATTCTGAGTTTTAACTAAGTCTGGAGTGTTCTACGTTGGTAAAGTATAAAAACTGAGAATATAGAAGAAACCTGGAAAAAACTGGAGTCCACTCCATGACAGTTTAGAATCAGATCTATAATAAGAGTTTCAGTAAATGATAGTATATTATAATTATTATATAGTACCTGAAAAATCTAGGCTGATGCTCTAGATTGTTTTCTTCCAGCACCTTTCGTCGTTCCCTTTGTAGTTGCTCAATCCTCTGCTTTTGCATTTCAGCTCCTTCAATATTCCCTTCTTCTAGAAACCTGTAGCACCAGCAGTGACAAAAGACACAATTGATGCTCCCGTCCCTCATCTTTGCTAGGTCCTCCAGAGCTCCACAATCTCACCTTTACAGCAGGCAGTTCACAGTGTTTGAAAAATTAACAGCTACATCTGCAGACAACTGCACTATCAAAAAGTACTTAGGGAAAAGTAACTCTCACAACAAGCCCAGAGTCATTGTGATATTACATTATTTTACTTCAAAGTTAGCAACAGTAGAAATTCCATTGCAGAAAGAAATTTCAAATGTTTCAGGTTTTGGCTATTCACACACAGTACACTCAGTGCCCAGTACTGAAGTTTTAGCATCTTTGGAAAGGCAGTCATCTAAGAAGCATCTAAGAACTAATTTTAGGAAACAGTAGTCCATAATACATAGATCATCTCTTAATAAGTGATTAAAATATATGTTTCAGATGCACATTAATGGAAAAATAGAAACATACCACAAGTATCTGTACAAAACAGACTGAGCTTAGGGTAAAGTGAGCATACAGGCGATTAAGAACTATTTGAGGAAGATGTTTCAGAGTTAAAATTCCTCACCTTTGGTCTGGTCTAAAACGTGTATCAGTGGATGGGAGTAATGACCTAGTTTGCAGGTCCAGTTCATTTAACTCCAGTGCAAATTGAGTAAATCCATACCACTGTTCATAATCTTTAGGCATTGGATCTACAGAAGAAAAAGAGTACATTCAGAATGCCAATTAAATGCTATTATATTTAGAAGGAAAATTCTGAGCTCGCCTCAGTCATCTCTGAACCACATCTCAGTTCTGGGGCAATAAGAAGTTTTTAATAATGCAACAAAAGACAACATCCTCCCTTGATAACTGCACTGCGACAGAACAGATTTCTGTTCCCTCAGCTAAGTCAAAGCAGAACTGTGATGAAGGCCATGTTATTAGCATAATGCTTTTTCAAACTACAGTAGACAAAAACCCAGAAGTGTGGGAGAAGTTCAGATACGGCTGTCATTACAGAACTGAACTTTGTGGGCTATCCTCCAATGTTTAATGCATGAAATACACAAAAGCTTCTCTCCACAAAAATTAGAGGGGTTTGTTCTTTTTTTTTCTTTCTTTTAGAATCCTCAATACCTCCCTTCATGACCAAACATGAAAACAAGGGAGTATGGAGAAACTGCAGGAAAGCACGGGACTAAATTCTTCATATTATTTATGTTAGGTGATGCATTCTAATAATCTAAACTTCAAATGCTTGACAAAAATCTAATATTCCACATAGAAATAACACAAAGTTTGGGCCTAAGAAAGAGATAAAACCAGTAAACTTATTCTCAAGCAGATCCTAAGTTCTGTACATTAGCCATTCTGATTACTAACTTGCTCTCCATATGCAGTTTGAAGATGAAGTTGTCCCACAGTATAAACTTTCATGCCACTTTCCGAAGAGTCGATGCACAACTTTCCCAGCTTTATCCACGACGCTGCCTTCAATCTCATGTGCATTAGGATTCCAATACTTAGCCTAGAATTAACAGGAACAAGGGGAAAAAGGTACGTAAGGGATCAAGTGTGAGTCAGTGCCCTGTCAGTCGCACCATCCTATAGGGTGGTTTTCTGAAATGAAAACTATTTAGGTTATATTATATGCAAACAACTGCTGTTAGCACTATGAATTGGCTATTAAAATACTAACACTGAGAATGGTATTTATTCTGCTTGCCTTTTTTAGGGGCAGTACTAGGTGAAGCATAGCTGATTTTGAATTTTGCCCAGTGACAGGTAACACTGACTCCTGACTTATTTACCTACATCTTGCCCAGATTTGCATAAGAGGAAGAGAAGGAAGTGATGCAGTACTGGCCACTTGAGACAGTTTACAATATCAAAGGTGTAAGATTTGCAGGCTCTCAGCCATTAAAATTTGAGCTCTAAACACGCACTGCAACCCTGCAAATACATTACCATACTTTCAAATAAGTATTTGGGGAAAAAATATCACCCTACTAGTTCTTAGAAGCACACAGGATTCAGAAAAACAAGTAAGAAGAAGAGATTTCCCTTCAGCTGCTGAGCATGTGATGCTGCACAGGTTTGCTGAAGTACTTCACTTGTACCTGGATGGGCTGTTTCTATTTAAAGCACAGCCTGTCTCCAGCAATCAGATACCGAAAGTGCAGGTTAAGGTAAGTTTCCTAGCATGCTTTGCAAAACCGTTTCTCAGGTATAGAAATTTGGCACCAAAATTTAGGTTTTCATTGATTTTCCTCTACTAGAGTACATTGCCAAAACCTAATTTTAATTTCAGTTATAAGGCATTTCCTAAGGAAGTCATACCTTGATGCCTTGTACTAAAGCCAAAGCTTTGAGTTACACCACAACCACTCACTCAAAACTCCTGCAAGCACCTGCAAAGGGCTAGAAAAGAGCACTGGGTGAAGCATCCCACATAAGCACTGGTTCTACAGTTGCTGAATGAATGCAACCACAGCACATGCCAATGGGTCAGCGGGAAGCATGTGGTAAAACACTGTCAGTAGACACCTTGTGCCTACCTCTCTCTGGTTTTTCATCGCACTTCTTTCCTCACCCTTTTCCACATCTCCAATGGAATCACCTGAGAAAGCTGCTACTTCTCTTTCTTGTCTAGCTCTACCTAGTCATCAGCAGCGCCTTCAGAGTTAAAGTTTCTCAAAGAATCACAGATAATTACAACAGAGCATGGGAAAACAGAGCTTGTAAGCTGCTGTACTGGGCTGCAGCAGAGAGCAGCCACCCACTGCTGCGTCTGTTAGAAAAGGCGCTGCCAATATTGCTGCAGTTACTGCTGTGGTTACCTTTATGAAAGTCAGTTTGCAGTGGCAAGTGTCATCGTTAAGATTTTTGATGATGATCTCTCCATAGTGTTCAATCCACCTCTGCCCACTTAAGATGTTATGGATGCAAGACGTCACCTTGTTCCATGCAAAATGGTCTTTAAAACTGTAAGAAAAATACACACCAGAAAAACGTCACACCATGTTCAAACAATCTCATAAACTTTGCAATCTCATAAAATTTGCAGAGAACTTGATTAGAAAAACCCCACCAAATCTCATAATTTCTGGAATGTCTCAGCTTGTTGTCCCACACCTTCTCAAAAACAAACCCTATGACAAAAATCCCATCTCCCAGAAAATGCTTTTCACTTCTATAAACTTTGATCTTGAATTCAGTTTTCTCTCCATTTACTCGCCCCTCTTTACCAGTTTTAAGTTTCCAAAAGTAATCATTCTAATATTTTTTACTGGCTGAAATGCCCATTTCACAGTTTGCAATACAGTGACAACTGAAAACACAAGGACATGAGCTACCAGAGTTGTCAGAAGACTTGTTAAGTGGAATGAGCTTGGCTGAAGCTCTCGGGGGAGCCTTATGTGTGTGCAAGAGCAAAAATTCTCACCAGGTAGTTCAAGATGCAGTTGCACACTGGAAGACAGCAGACAGGGAGAGATGAACAAATATCAATAGGTAATACAACTTTTTACCTTTTACTAAAGAAATGGATGTTCTTATAAGAAAGCTTTATAAAACCTCAGAAAAAGCAATGTCTCATGAAGACACCTATTCTACAATTTTTTCTGGGTATTGATAGCCAAGTCACTACTGGTAAGGTAAAGGGTAAACGTACAAAGTACCAGTTTCCCCAGAGCAACTGCCTCACACACATCATTAGAATCTTTCCTTACCTCCCGTCAATCACTTGCTGCATTGCAAGAGTGGGCACAAAGACAGGTTTTACAGATAAGCAGATACGTGGCAAATTTACCCCACAGTAACTTGTTTTCCTGCCCCTACCTGCAGGTCACATGCTCTCTCATGAATGCTAAAAACACTGTATTGGCTCCAAAAATAACCTTAATATTAATGCTGCATTTTTCCCTACAGTCTCAGTACCCTTTTTGTACTCAATTCTAGATCAGATACACACGGATACAAAACAGCACGTGGAGACCGCATATGAATCACATTATTTTCCAGCTCAGCAGCCCATGGGCACTCACCTGTTAGTTACCTTATCTCTGAACCTTCACTCACATCCTAAAAACCCTTCACTCTACAGCTTAGGCTAGTTGCTATGAACATGACATGTTTTATACATTGTCTTATGGATATTATCTTACTACATTGCAATTTTACCCACTTAAAAGAAAAAGGTATGCTGAGCTGCTTAGTCTGATGAATGCTAGGTTCTTAAGGTATTTCTATTTTTTTTTTCAGATGGCAGAATAATCAATTTTGTAGAGTCTCCTCAGAAAACCGACTGAATTGCAGCACTACTCAACCTTAGATCTCTGTACTGCAGACATGATGGACATAGACCACATATATAATGTTTATGGCTATCGGCCTCACCTACTGACTAGGACGCCAAGGTATGCAAAATACCGGTGCAAAAGACAAAACAACAACGAGGGCTCTCCCAGACCCATGTTCAAGCAAAGGAATTCATAGCTTCCTCCACCATACAGTCTTCCCAGTGAGTTTAAAATGCATGGAGCTTGAAATTCAACTGAAGTACAAAAATACCAACTTTGCTTTTTTCAAGATACCCAGGAGTGATGTTTTTTATTTTGTTTTCTGGTTTTTATAACCTTTGGAAGAGTTAGTGCTTCTGTTTTATCCCCTCTCTTCTTTCTTTTTAAGCTAAATCTTAATCAGCAATTCTTCCAAAGGTCTAATACGGCACAGCACAGCTCGTGCTCATCTGGATAAACAGGGCTCCGGTGTGTGCAGGGAGGTCAGTGCCCGCGCGGGAACAGTGACGTGCAACCGCAGTACTTACGCCGGAAGGGTTACGTGTGTTGTACCAACTGGAACAATTTCCATGGACTTTCCCCAGAATTTGTTTTTCCATCTTATATCTGAAACAGGAAGAGGATAAAAAAGGACAGGTTTAGTCATAGGCATGGATAAATCAATCTGTCTCTGGCTTCTACTTTATTTTCAAGAAATGCAAAATAACAAAGTGCAACATGCCAGAAGTGTTCAAAGAATGTTGTGGACCTTCAAACACGGTTTTGGTGTTTGTCTGTATTTTCTCATTACATTATTTGTTATTTAAATAGCGAAGTAACAGAGGTTTAAAAGCCCTCTCTCAAAACCTTTTTCAGAAGAGAGAAATTTGAACAAGCTACAGACAGCACATATTTGTCTGCAACTTAATTACTAGTGAATGAATGCAGACGCTTCCAAATACAAAAGCAGAATTTCAAATACAAAAATATAGCAACTAAGAATGTCCACAGTGAAGAAGCAAGAGTGTTTCAAAGGGCAAGACTGCAGAGGGATTTAGTCCAACCTCCTCTGTAAATTTAACTGGCCTTTTAAAATCTTGTCTGAATCACAGAAAGACTTGTCCAAGTCTCATGCCACTTCTCCAAAAAAGATGAGAAATCTCAGTGCAAGTTTAACCAAATTTATTAAGCAACACCTGGAAGAGAAAAAACATAAACAAAGAAGCACAGCAGAAGGGATATAGAGTTAAATTGTGCTAGAGAACCAGGCAGTAACTTTCATAGCAACTTCAGAGCTCAGGGAATAGTATCTTCGCTGTATTAATTCCATTCTCTGCCCAATCTGAAAGGGATGGAAAACCGAAGCTCTAGTCTCAAAAAGATGGTAGTACTAACACAAGGAAAATCAAACCACTTTCTTATGCCACTGTGGGGGGAAGCTGGTATGTTGCCTGTGAGACAGATGCTCAAACATGGTGAGGAGATTACGTATTTCCCAAGTACATATGTGCAAGTGATAGGACTGAGCCACACCAAGCTGCCTACCATTGCAAAGGCTGGAATGGAACATAGGGCAGAATTCTCCACAGAAAAAAATATCTTTTTTTTACCACTTGAGAGAAGGATCTTTTGCAGGTTTTGGGGTTTTGAAGCTTGATGCTGGGTCAGCATCTTTAGAGACAGAAATTCTGTTGTGATTCCTATACTGCATAAGAGGTTCAAAACTACCTTGAGTGTAATGATGTTGAGCCGAATTCTGTACCAGCTTTCTCTCTTCTGTAGCGGGATGGCAGAGAAAGAGCAAAGGCACATCCTGCTGAGTTTAACAGTTAGAATGTAGTATCAGACTGTGTTATGTTCTGTGTTCTCATAAATGGCAAAGCTGCCCCACAGAGACAGGTATGTGTGCAACATCCTAGGAACCAGCGTGCAACTTGATCATGCAAAAATTTTAGGGAAGTAAAGAAAAGTGAAGTGTTACTTCAAAGCTATGCTCAGACTACTTTAGGCACTGATGCTGTAATAGCTGGAACTTTCTATTCTTTATTTCCATTGTTCATGTGTCCACACTCCTTTGCAAAAGCAAAGTCAGCTCCATAAGAAAGGCAAAACGATTTCCAAAATAACTGCCCCTGTCAGAACCCAGTCTTCTGGCTCACTAGAGATGATCAAGAGATTTCTTGATGTTGAAACAGATGAACTAAAGTCAGTGTCTGGTGGGGTGACAGCACTAGTCTGGCAACATTGCTGAGGGCTGTCTCCTTTTCAGCTGAGGAGATAATACGGTAAGTGAAAAGATCTTTGCCCACAGAATGAAGTTACCTCACTGACAAGGTACCTTTATGATTAACTTGATGTTAATCTTTCTGTGTAAGTTGATGTAAGTCAACAACAATTGGTCACCGTATTTACAAACTGCCTTTGCATTGCGAAAAATCATTGTTTAGATCTCCCATAAGCTCAGCTAGCCACATCTGAAAATAAAACAAACCCCTCAAACCATGCAGTCCCCTGTTCTCACCAAGATCAAATCTCAGACTCCTCACTGATTAGCTCTCAGCTTTACAGAAAAGCTTTGTTCTCTAAATGCAAGTGTCAAAATATTAGAGTGATAACCATTGTCAAGATCTGTTAAATATATCAGTCTCACTAGTTTTCATTAAGACAAGCTGCTATCTAGTCTAATGCAGTTTTCAGTTGCTGAATAAATTTTTGGTCATCTCTGCCTTCTGACTAAGAACTTGTCCCTGTATTTGTTTACAAAGCAAAGAATTATATTGAATAATGAACCCCAGACTAATGATAGAGTCCCAATTTCTGTTCAGCATGGTTCCATCTGTAATGACTATAATTAAGACCGCAGAGTCAATCATAACAGAATTCTGGCTACATCATGGATTGACAAACCTCCGCGGGGAAGGCACAGTTATGTTTTGGTACCCTCCAAAAATACCTAACCATGCTGGCACTGCGCCTGGCTGACACCTGCACCAGCCTTGCCCAGCAAACCAAGCTCCAACATGCCTCCTTTGAAACACGATGTTAGTAATCAAATAGCACAGAATCTTACACACTGTAATAATGCCAGCAAAGACAAGGTAAATATATTTATCCTTGCTGTTATGTTAGTTTTTGGAAATTATTTTCAGAACACGTTTAAAAGATCTGCCAAGGCTCAGGACTCTTCAAGCTGTGTTCTAGCTTGTTTGTTTAATAAACAGCTTGAGGTACAACTCTTTTTTACTAAAGAAATCCCCCCCAAAGAAACCTGATTTTAAAGAAACGCAGGTATTTGTGCATGAAAAGACTAATCAATTAATGTTGTATTAAAAAATCTTGAATATTTTTATAAAGGCAGATAATCAAAGTAAAGAGCATGCAAGTACAGGCTAGCGTTTCTTAAAGCCAATCTAATACAATTTAAGCTGGGAATTTCATATTTTCTCGATTTCCAGATATTTCATGTTAGATATACAATGAAAATATTATGAACACTGTAAAGGTAAATGATAGACTGAAGAGTTACCTTGCCAGAAAGCAAAATTCACAGATTCAGCATGGCATGCAGAAATAGGTGGATGGTGACTGACCTAATAGCAAGACATGAAAGGCAAAAAAAAAAAGATGGACATATTAACACCTGAACAGTCATTTGGGTTCTTTTTTTTCCCCCATTCATTTGAACATTTACTTTCCTTTGCCAGTTGTGTCCTTAAGGGGGAGTCAGTGAGATTAATAAGGCACTGAGACCTAAGAAACCTTGAAAGAAAGAGGAAGCACTTATATTAAAAGTCTGTGAATTTTGTTAATTAAAATCTAAGTATATATGTTGTACATTGTTTTTAAGGTGATAATTAAATGTACCCTTAAGACCTCATCATATATGAACAGAAGCCGCACTTTGAGCACACAGATAAAATTAAAAATAAATTAAAAAAAGGCCGAATTCTTCTGTACAGCAAATACCCACAAAACCCTGACTAGGATGGAGGAGGCACTGACCAGCACCTCTGAAGGGGCTACAGGTAGAGAAATCAAGGCATGAAATTCCATCCCTGCTCCTGCAGTAGTGACACCTCAACTCTATAACCACCCACACTGCATTTTATCAGCTTCGGGTAACAGCATGTACATGAATTAGGGCAAGCACCAAATTAGAAAAGTCAAGGACTGTGAGTAAATAAACAAATACACAATGCAAACTGTTATAAGGAAATAGTAAATTATAAAGTAACTGCACAAAGTGCAAGCAGCCACTCCTCCTTCGCGGTAAATTCTCCCTTCTGGGTGAACACAACTAACAACGGACGAGGACCAGCTTTTGATGTGTTATACCTATTGTTCTTTTGACAAAGACAACTGTGCTTGCAAGTCAAATTGCTATTTCCTACTATGAATTTAATTTCTTAACCACCTACACAGCTCAAATGCAGTTTTACTTTCTTCTTTGTTGCTCATTTTGTAAATCTGTTTCAAGCCTTTTTTTCTGCAGACATCCAATTATTTACTGAACATCCACTACTTGGCTTAAAAAAAAGAGAGAGAAAAACACTAATTACTCTCAGCTGTGCCCTAATCCACCCATGGCAACACATTCTCAGATACGGCATCAAGATTAACCCCAGATGTCACTATAATTCACGGGTTAAACTTAGCTCTCACTTAAACTGTTGTAACTCCAGAGTAAGGTCACGATGCTAGGTGGAGTTATTCTAAACTCACTCTACTAATAGGACAGAATATCTGTTATTTATACATTTTGCCTTTATAGTCCATGATCACATGCTCTCTGTACCAACAAGTTATCTAGAGCAAGCATCAAACTGTGACAGTTCCTGATTAAAAGAGAAATATCTAATGCTTGCGAGGTGAATGAAGTTTTTTCCCTCTTATACTGCTCTCTCTCCCTACTGTTCCTCCAGCCCATACTATTACAGTAACTTTGCTATTCTATAAACTAACATTGCTTATTGCACATATTAGAAGAAGAGTTAACAGCCCAACCTCCCTTATGTATTAAAACTGCTCTTTAAAAAAAGTAGCCTTTGCACTCATTTATCCAACATTCAGGGGATTAAGCTCAGGACCAACCTTTGTTCACCACTTTGTTACTCCAATTGATATTTCACTGGTAAGTGCAGTGTTCTGTACACATCATCTAAGAACTGAAGTAACACAATGGAAGAACCAGATACATTAATTGAACTTTAAATTTCATTCTTGCTTTTACTGTTTTGCACTTTTTTTTTCCTCCTTCTTTTACTCTTGCCTGTGACATTTCCCCAGACTAAGGAAAGACCACGTAGCACTCCTTTTTTGTCTGTTCTAAAAATTAATGTAAAAAAAGTTGTATCTTCAGAGGTGGTCAAACCCACTTTTCATTTCCCAAAGGAAGTGTCTTAGAAGGCTTTCTTTGATCAAATTTCTAAGTTCTACATCCTTGCCCACTGCACTTTTTGTAATTTTTTTCGTCGTTATGCCTAGATAGAATGAGACAGCCTACTCTGCTAAACACTGCAGGTAAGTTTTATCTCTTTTTAACACATGTCTCAAGCTTAGCAATTTTGGTTACTTGGCTGGTTTAAATTTAGTATTTTTCACCTATATTTCATAATTATTCTTCTACTGAGGAATCATTTTTATAAACACTCAGATCTTGATATGTGGTATACATCCTTCACCTACTAAGCTGTGATGCCAGATCTGAAAGGCTTAGCCCACAAAATATTTTGACAGGAAGCAGAAATATTCACGGTGTCATAGAAAATACTAGTGGTTAATTGACTTGCACGAGGGATATACTTGTTATAAAATAAAGACTTTGAGCAGCTGAAGATACAGTATTCTTAATGATCACACACAAAAGAAAATGACGGGAATGTGAATGCTTGTTGCAGTCATGATCAGATAAAAGCATGGGCAAGTGCACTCTGCTTAACCAAGTTATCTGGTTACCGGAGTAGGCAGCCTGCCAGCCTTTGCTCCTCCAGTGTCAGCTCTTGGTTGGCATGTGCCATCCCTGAGCTTGCAGACTTTCCTCAAAAAACTATTTTCTTCATCTATAATTCTGCAACATCCCTTGGGTTTGTGCTGGGCTTAGGTTATGTAAAATAATTTTGTATTTTGCTATTAATTCCAGAAGATTCCAGCCACGCGTTTAGAATTAAGCAGTGTATCAAGTAGCAAACCGAAGGGTTGCAGCACACAGTACCTGTTCCGCAAAGAACTGGAAACCCTTATCTTCACGAATACATTCATAGGTTTCTCCAAGCACAGGATTAAATGGCTTACTTCCAGCTCGGTAGTAACTGGATGCATATGCAGAGACTGCAAATGCAGCTATATACACCTGGAAATAACATATGTGGAATTTTGATTAATTATTTATCACAGCCATACACAATTTTTGTTATACATTCTGACTGAACAGAAGGGGGAGGAGAAAAAAAAAAGGTCTTATCCTGACATCAGATTCTGTATTTTTCCCACCATTTGCAGACTACAAACACATATGCCTCCTACAAGTTAAGCACTAGCTCACATATAAGAGAATTATTCGGTTTTCAGAGAGTCATTCAAGGGTCCAGGAATGGAGTTATTAGGGTCAAATACTGCAAATTTCATCAACTGAAAACAGTATTTCTGAAAACTGCTTGAAATATCTTAGTATTCTGCAACACAGCTCGAAACTGTAACTTTAAAAATCACTATTAGCTTTTGTATTTTAACAGGCTTTTATAGTTACAGTCTGTGATGCTACGGATCTTCTAACTATGCTTTTCCTAAACGTAGCACAGGCAGTACTGGATGAATTTTCACTAAGTTTGCTATTTCTAACACAGTTTGAATTAAATTGCCTTTTACCTGCAGTGTGCTGTTGCCTAATCCTGAAACCGTTCTTGATTATGACTGAGACACAGATAACCCTTCCAAATCTTTGGAGCCACCTGAAGCATAATTCCTCCTAAACATAAGAAATTAGAATTTGGGGTCCTTCAATTCATGTCTCTTTTGCACTGCATTTCTCGCTTTTTATTCCCTTTTCCTCATCTTGTGAAAGTGCAGATGCTTTCCTTTTCACAATTTCAGAAACTGAAGCCACTTCAGAGAGGCTTTTTAATGAACTATGGCAATTAACTTACAACAGCTAGCATCAACTTTGCCTCAGGAACTTCTCAAACGCAAAGAATACTCCGTTCTGAGGTACCTTCCAGATGCTTGGGTGTGGGAAGGCGAGAAAGGGCTTTTCACTCCCATATGAACAACTGCTGCTCATTTCCTTTTCCTTTTAATACATTGTCTCAAGAAAACAAAAAAAGCTACGGCACCAAAATGCCCAGTGAAAAACCACACCTTCCCTCCTGACAACAGATGCTAAATTGTAACCTTTGTAAAGTGTCAGAATAGAGCATGAGTTTTTTCAAACAGTAGTTAGAGCACAACCACTTCCACTCATTAATAACCTTGTGTTAAGATATATTGAGTTGAAAAGGCTTAATTCGGCTTAAGCGACAACCTGTAGCTTCCATTTAAGAGAATTTAGAAAACTTTTAACCCTTTATTTAAGGGCTTAAATACTACGCAGCTCTTGTGCACCTGAAAGCAGAACAACTGAAACGCGTTTTTCTCTTGTTCTTTTGCCAAATGCTGAATTTGTGGTTCTGCACTGGCAGACAATGACACCATTATTATACTCAATATACACTGATATGGCCCAGGTTTGAGATCCTGAGCATTTTGGATCAACCCCCAAACTTCACTAAACCAGTTAATAAAGCAACTGGATCTCATTTAGTTAACATTAAGATATCACAGTAGTGTAGGGCTGGAAGATCCAGCATCTTCCACGCACAAATGTGTTACCAGATTAGACACCCTTAAAAATAGGTATATCATAGCTTTCATACACAAGAGGGAAGTATAACAGTTCCACCTCCCTCCCTTTTTGCTGTAAATTTTTAATTTTAGAGAGTTAGGAGCTGCAAACCAGAAATAAACTACTTCTCTGTTTAACCTTACAGGACAGCAAAGTACCTGAACTTCCTGACAAAGCAACAGAAATTATGCAGAAGAGTCAAAAACAGTGGGTATTTAAGTATGTATGGACACATTTTTGGAGAGTCTGCTTCTCTCAGCCAGGAGAAAAGGAAAAATGGAACAGAACACCTTCGCTTCTTTGGCAGATTGTTTTTATGTTTACTCTAGTCCAATTATATTGAATGTTACTAAGTATTTGGAATAAGGTATTTACCATCCGTTCGAATGGGTTGGGCGTATGTGCTGCTTTATCCAGGAGTTCACTGTACTCCAGCTCCTCGCAGAGACGCTGAAGGGTGTTAAGTGGCTCATTTAATTCAACGGGCATGGCCACTTTGGAGAGATCCTTTCCGATGTTATTTCTCAGGATATTCCATAGGCTGATGTTACTCGTGTTAGGACATGGAGCTGGTAAACACGTTCTCCGTTTAGAATTGCATCCAATCCCGCTTTCAGAAATACAGTCTGAAAAGGAAGGAAGTGGCAGAACAAGTCAATTCGCTTTTCATTTAGCTTCATCTCCTACACGAACATAAATTAAAATGCAACCACCTTTCTTCTGCCAAAACCTCCACCCCCACAATTCATTCAAGCATTTCACTTGTGGTTTGAATATAGCCTCTTATAAAAACAGTAAGATTAAGAACAAGATTTTAATTTCTGTATGTTAACTGAGGTAAATGCCAGGTGCAAGAGACGCATTCCCTTAAAGGCTATAAAAAAACCTCCAGCCTTCCACTGAATACGAACGAATAAATACGGTAACTTTTATTTGTAATAGAGATGGATTCCTATCTGTTTAAGGGACATAAAACCTCCCTCGTTGACAGAGCTTCAATTAAGTTGACACTTCTCAGAAAGCAAGGCGTAACTTAGGGATCCAAGCATAATAACAACTCCTACCCGTTTTTTCCTACTTTTTTTAAAACTCCTACCACAGAAAATCACTGCACCACAGATTTCTGCGCAAGGTTTTCCACAGTGTTCCCCATAATACTTAGCATTTAAAAAAAATTTAGTCATGTTAGCTTTTAGATACACCAAATGTTGACAAAGAAATGGCCTGTTTTAAAGGTGGAAAAGCTGAAGCAACTGTGGAGCTATGAATTTGTGGAAGATTAAAAAAAACCCCTCGTGTCCTTGACATGCATATCTGAGATCTGTGTTGCTATGTCAAAGCAATCAGAATAGGACAAATAGTTCAAAGCATTCCATGAAATGATTTGTGGCAGGATCAAAACAGAGCTACAAGTTTCTGCAACAGGCACGAGTCTGAAGGGATTCCATCGCTTCGCTGTACATCCGTCTCGTTTCAAAGAGGAATACAGGTGCCAATACAAGAACACATTTTATTTTTATACATCCTGAGAAGCATCTAGGAAGCTCCTGCCCTAGAATGAGTTACCACATGAAGACATTCAAGTATAGCCCCAGTCTGTCAACCTCTCTCCTCAACTGGCTTTCCTCACACAGCTTTCTCTTGCAGGAAAGCACTGGGCAGCACATCCTTCCTGTGCTGCACATGCCCTTAAATGCAGGATTTCAACCAGTATTTCCTCTGCTGGTCCACTGACATAAGCATGATACCGGCAGAGTTTCCAACAGTGACAAAGCACAAGTAACCACAAAGGCTAACTTCAGCACAACTCCCATGTACACCAGCCCGTGCCTCAGACTGAGGTTTTCAAGTGTAATCAGCAGCCTCAGAGTTTTGAGGAAGAAGTTTCCATCTTTCCTCCTGCTCACAGATTATAAGTCCTAATATCTCATACAATCAAGTTACTGTAAGAAGGACTGGTGAACTGTTTGCAGTCTACTACCTATCTCTTCCTTTCTGCATAAAAATGGTATGGCCACTATAAATCCAAAAATTTATCCGAAACAAATATACTGTTAAGACATTGGCTCCTATACTTCCCTCTTGGAACAGTTTATTTAATATCAGAAGAAACCAAAGAGAAAGATGTTACCTTAGATACCTTGGGAATGAGGGGACATCTGGAGAGGAAGGAGGTAAATGCTAAAAGACCTATCCTTGTTCACAAGAGCTCTGAAGTGGGCTTTGGCTACACACATCTGTCATTTGACAGCTTCTGATTAAAAGCAGAACACTAACTGACTGAAGTACGTATTCAGGACCAGCCCATTAATTGTGTGAACCAGTGATGAAAGGGAGTAGAGAAACAACTAAGACACTCAGATACCAAATTTTCTATGCAGTGAAGTTTGCTCACTCCCCCCCGCCGCCGAACAGAAAAGCCCACACAGTTCTGGTTTGCAAGAGCTGTGACGAATGGCCAGCCACAATACTGAAGGAGATTAAGACATCTGACCTCCAGCTAGACTCAAAGACTTTGAAAGCCAGACTGGACCATTACCATCATCTGGTCTGACCTTCTACATTACAGTGGTGAGAGGATTTTATCATAATCCCACAATTTACAGTTCATCCAGTCTGCTATAAATGGGAGTGGCAGGCTGCCCACAGCACAGAAATAGCAGGCACCAGAAGCGTGTGGAGGTGCTGCTGATAAGTAAGAGCTTCGGCGACAGTCTTTGTTACAAGATGAACATCCACACTAGTACAGTTTTCTAAGGTCCAGATGTTAAGACAAATAATTCTGTATTCTTTCCTATCTTTCAGAAAAATAAAAATAAAATCTTCATTTTTAAACAGAAAAAAACAACAGGAGTCCAGGCATACCAAACTGGCCAAGTTCATAGGGACCCTCTGGTCCTTGGAGATCATCAGGAAACAGCTGCTAGCAAGAAAACCACTGCTCAGCATTTTTTAAGATAAAAATATAATGACAGAGCGGGAAGAACGTTGTGGTTAGCTGAAAGGAGTTGATGGCACAAAGCCAATTAGTGCGTTATGACCAATTCCTTGCCCTCTTTGATTCTCTCTAGTTAGCAAGAGTTGAATAAGTACATATACTAATAAGACTGTCATAAAACGTGCAACAGAGAAATCCTACCAGTGTGTAATTACTCTAATTTTCCTTCAAACACTGAGTTCTGCTAAACACAACAGAACTCTGAATGTCAATGTTAAATTGCAGACTGAAAAAAGCAGTGACAAGGACATCACTTTTTGAAAACAAGAAAGCAGCTAGGCCTTGCTACTTTGAAAAGTTCTGTAGCCATGAAAGGAGCTGAAAAGGAGTAGGAATTGCACCAAAGAAGCCAAGAAAACGTGTGTTTATCTGCTGATATAGAACTACCATCCTGTTTAATTAATGGTGCCCAGGCCCTGTTAATCAGATTGGCCAGAATGCGCTGTTCAAAGCCAATCTGAGGCTGTAAGAGAAACAGCACAGGCTGCTTACATCTCAAAACCTGTACTATCAAATTATTTCTAGTAAAGGAAGACAAGCGTATCCCAAATCCAAAGAAACAAAGAAAATCCTCAACACATGATGTTATAAAACACTAAGCTTACCTAAAGTTTGTCTTTCATTTTCCATATCATTGCTTAGGTTGTCTTCTGAGACATTATCACTGATATCACTTACATACGAGTCATCATCCGATACCTGAGTGTGGGGTGGGGAAATAAAACAAGATACATCACTGATTCAAATAACCTCATATGCACAGGAAAATTGTTACTTTCTGCTACAGTTATTGTTTTAATAGATTTGAACTGTCTGAGCCAGGAAAGTCCTAAGAAATCCTAAGAATACAGAACTGAGTTTGGACAGATCAGCATCATTGAAAATTCAACTGTACTTTTAGTGGAGGTGTGCTTCATCTCCTTGGCCCCACAGCTAAGAAAGCTTTCCTCAGATCAAAAGCCAAGTTTTGTAGAAAGTCCAAGAGAGGGCACAATGAGCTAATAAGTTTCAATATACATGACATCAGCCCCAAGGTACCCTACAGGTACCACAAGGACAGGTCTGAATATGTATTTCTATTATACAATTTCTCAAGCACCTGCATAACAACTCAAGGCAAATAGTACAACATACACAGCATCTGCATCCTAGCTAGCTAATTGTCATTTGCCTCAACGTGCGTAAAAGACTTCTCCATAATAATTGTTACATTTCCCTGTGAAGAGACAGTGACAACACATAACTACACATAGCATATTAATTTCTACAGGCTTTGAAAATTTTCTGGCAGTCATCTGATGTACCATTAGCACTCAGAAAGACTGCACGTCAAGCAGCAGGTAAGAAACGACATCAAAATGATATCAATTTTAATGTTCAGACCTCATTTTCTGAAGAGCTAGCAGACAGTAGGACTTCCTGCGCATCAAAAAATTCTGTGAGAGAGTCAGCTATAGACAGCCTGCTTTCATTGGAGACCTGGTGAACCAGACCTCTGCTTTCCTCTCTTGAATTTTCCTGTGCAAAAGGAAAAAAAAGTTTTGAGAGAAGTACCACAAACAACATTCACACATTCGATTCCATAATTAACTTAGAGGGCTGTAAAACATTGGTGAAGATTGCACATGCTCCTCTCCAGCTTAGTGAAAGGTAACATGTGTATCAAAGAGGGATTTAAAACCAAAGTAAAACAGACCGAAGAAGTGAAAAAGAAAGAAAGAAAAGAAAAGCACAATGCATATTCAGTAAGCCAGTTATGAAGCTGCATATACTTTTTCCTAATTAAAAAAAAAAGTAAAAATGCTCTGGTATATAAGTGATTTAACCAGATATACACAAGCGTATAATCAAAAAAGCCCCCAAAAGAACAAAACTCCCATCTTTTTATATTACATCCTAGACTGACATTCCCTTTGGATCTTAGCAAATGAACCAGTTTTCCTCCCAAGCCTTGCTTGACTCAAAGCCTGCAGCATGGAGTCATACAAAGTTCAGAGAGGCAAAGTTGCTTTCTATATAACAGCAATGCTTTCCTAGGTCTAGATAATTTCCCACACTGTGCTTTCAAAAGCTTTCCTTCATATCCACAGCTGAGATAGCTCCACGTTAACCAACCCCAACATATTATCAAAGTCACGGAAGTGACGCTGCTTTTGCTGCTGTGCAGGTACATTTGACTGCCCCAGAGACGTCAGTAACTGCTCCCATGGAAGATCTACAGATGGTCGGCGTAAGCAGAGTTCCAAAAGGTGGCCTAGCAAAGCTGGGGTGACCAGTGAGACCTCGATCATTCTGTGGATGCAGTAAAAAAGCTGGAGAACATGATGCACTGCTCTTTGCCCTGATAACTCCACCAACGCTAAGGAAAAGCAGACGCTGGCCCAAAGTATTGTATTAGCTGCTCTCAAGCTTTTCTGCATAAGTTGCTTTATTAACCTGTAACCATGACTGCCCTATCACAATTTTGCAGGAATTGTAGTGTTTTACGTTCAGAACAACATAATGAACCACCGGACAAGTCTATAATTAAATTGACAAATCTTTCAAAGCGTTGCTGCTGGTAGATTTTACTATAGTATGGAATGTTATTCAGTATATGCTGATAATGCTGACATGGTAAAAACCAAGCTGCTGAAAAAAAAAGACTTTTTAACAACAACAAACAATAACAAGAAAAAATCCCCAACAAAATAACAATCACAAAAAAACCCACAAAAAACACCACCACCAAAAAAAAAAAACCACAAGAAAACTCCACCCAACTTCCGAAGGAGCAGCAAGAAAAGAGGAAACCTCAACAATGTCTCTTCTGTGGGAAGTCAGCTCCAGTAGCCCACAAGTGGAGAAAAAATAAATCTTATACACATGAATATTGCTACTGGGATCGTTTCCAATACTATTTTGAATCTGAGAAAGAAAGCGAGCAGGAAAGGCTCATAAAAGAACAGCAGGTAGCAGGTTTTTATATTTAACACATGAGAGTTTCAGGTTGTCTTCTTTCACGTTCCCACTCTGGCGTGAGAAGCTACAACATAAACTGTCCAATAGACAAGCTAAACTTTTGCTTTATGTAAAGGCTTGAGATACCAGTTTATACTGCTTTTATCTTCACAGGTTGGTCATAGCACCTGACATATCATTTAGAGACAGGTTTTGTGCAGCGGCTCTATCTTTCTCACCGCAGCACCACTGTATTGTAGACAAATCTAAACCAAAACTACTCCAGTATAAGTGATTTCATCCTCAAATTCAATCTCAAACCATGTCAGAGGGTATTAGGGAATGAAACCTTTAAAGCACCTTTTGAAAGCTACTTTTGTCACGTGTGTGTGTGTATAATGCATAGAACAAGTTTCAGAAATAATCCATTGTCATTGTAAGGACCTCCACCAAATAAGAAAACAAAGAGCTCCCGAAATTAAGAAACAATGCGTTAATGCTTGTCTGGATAGCAGTTTAAGTGCTGTTCAAACTCACATGGGATTAAAAGCAAAAGGTATTAGAAGATCAATTACCCTAAAGAAAAAAATCGCTAAATATGACCAAAACACAGTTCTACTAACACAGAACTGCACCAGAAGTGAACAGACGGAATGACTAAACTGTCTTTAAAAATAAAAGGATGTAATAAGTTACATAAACCCCTGAGCACTACATCCACTCAAGTTTTAATGAAAGATTTATACTACAAGCACAGCAGAAATTTCTGTATGAGTTAACATTTAGGAAAATCCACCGGAAATAACACAGTTCTTGCCTCCCTCACTGGCACCATTACCGCTTAGATCCTATGACCTATAAATACACCACATCCACATGCATTTTGCAGCAAGCCAAAAAACTGTCTGAACGTCAGTTCCTCTCAAACTGGCTAAGTGGATGTGCAGAAAGCTCCCTGGCTTCAGGCAACGAAAACTAAACGGCTGAAGGGGCTCTTGTGCATCTCATTTCTCTGATCCTTCCATGGAAATGTCTGATGGTCGTAAACCTTACAAGGTCCACTCTGGAAGCCAGAGTTCCGAACTACCAATATCTAAACAGGCAACAGAAAGAGCTACAGAACGTGAAAGTTAACAAGGGCATAAGTGGGAGAGAAACGGTAACAAGAGGGTAACAAGGGGGCAGCTCTGCTCATGCTGAGCGGAAGCGGGCAGGAGGCGAAGGAGAACATCAAGAACCAGCAGCAAAAAGCAATGAAAATGTGCTCAGGAAAACTCACACGGAAGGTCTTTAAAATCAAGGACTACACGATGCAGCATCAGAAATGACACAAAAAGCGGTCTCATTTCACTACCACAATACACCACAGGGAACAGATGAAGAACAAGACAAGATGCAGCTACGCAGCACTGTCTAGATGTAGGGGCTTGAGGAACAGACATCACTGAAAGAGGAAAACTATACCCACCTTCACCAAATCTGGACTTGATTTTGCATTAGATGCTGAATCAAGGATCATAGATTCGGCATGTATTCTGCGTAACCGGTCTTTAAGATCTGTGTTTTGTGCTATTGCCTGGAATATTTAACAAAAATATTGGGGATATAAAGTTCTCTCAACTAAGTTGAATGCGGCTTTATTTGTGTAAAAAGGGGCAAAAAGTATTTAAAGTGCATCACAAACCACCACCACCACGTTTTTTTTACTGATTATAAATGCTTCCAACCTTGTTCTGTACCTCTTAAACTAAAACTATTTTTGTTCAGTTTGAGGGAAAAGATACATCAATGGAGAACAAAAGCCACAGCTGGCAGTGATATATCAAGTTACCAGGTTTCGCAAGCTGATTTAGTAAGTTATAAATGAATTTTTACATATTTTTTTCATTGCAAGCTCCCTTCCTTCACCCCTATCTCTAACCTAGCCTCTCTTAACATTAATTTTTACTCTTTCCATATCCCAAACCATTTGATTTTCCCATCAGCCTGGTATACGGACAGTTCCCTTTGCATTCCACTGACACTGAAACAAGACTTATACTCAGACATGCACAGGTACAATTTGTGTCCTATCAGCTTATAATGGCAATGATCAGAACAAAAAGCCTCTGCTGCAAATTCGTGTTTATTACATATTATTTACTCATGCTGGGTGCATCTGATGGACAGGTGTCAGTTAGAGTAGACATGCAGGAAGAGAATGCAACCCTGCCTGCAATGAGAATATCTTGGAAAAAAAAAGGATCCGGTTTCTAATTTTGGACAATACTGAAGACATCTCGCTCGTTTTAGTGACCTGAATCAATACTAGGCTGTGGAGAACCCGGCTGTTTACACATCTGCTTTGTCCCACAATGCTTCTGATTTCAATGGTTTGGAAGTAGTCTCAAGGGCAGAAAGGACAGCTCAAAGTGATGATGGAGGAGAGAAAGTAATTTCTGACTTTATATACGTGTAGTCTGAATTAGCCATACAAGCATGTATCACTTCTGCGTCACGCCTCCAAGCAGACAGCATTGTGTTACATGCACAACACCAAACAGGTGCAAAAATGAATTACACAGCTTTCCTGTAACAGCATCTTCTAATTTTCATAATTTGCTACAAAATGTTTTCTTCCTTCTGCCTTCTTCCTCCCCCCAAAATAAAAATATTGCACTTCTCCCCATTGTGTATTTGCTTTTTTTAGACTGTGTGTAGGTCAAGGTTACTTTCTGAATGAGGAAGTAGCAGAGGCAGAGATGTTAATTTTGTGGTGTTTCATCCACTTTAAATCTGTCCACTTTTCTTCCCCTGCCAAGCTGACAAGAGTAAAACAATGTTTGAGACTTTTCAACCTGTAAGTCTGACCTTTTGCTCCTCACGTACAGAAAACAAACTGAAACGAACAGCAACAAACACTAAGTCAAAGTCATCAACACAGGATTCTCTTGCAAGGAAGTCTTAGAAATATATCGAATTTATCATATCTGTGCTTCCATTCATCTTCAAAGGAAGTTTATTCCTCTCTCCTACAGGATCTCTGCTGTACAAAGTGAGAAAATTTCCAGTGGCATCGTGGCTTTACAGATCTGCAGGCTAAGAACAGCTCTCACAGGTGTTAACCTCTGCTGAAACTGCCAAGGTTCACAGGTGACTTCTGGATGGGCCACAAAAGGCTTACTGAGTATCAGGTAAGGCCTAAAAGTATGACTTGTAGAAGACATTTAGAGGATGAAGATGGACAACAGAATTTCATTGCTCTGAAAAAAATATTCTTGCTAAACTGAACATTCACTACGTTCAGAAAGCTTAAAATTGTGGGTTTTTTAATACAAAATAGTAGGTAAATAACACTGGAAAATTAAAAGTCACCTATTCAGATATCAGAACTGGAACATCTGAAAGCCAAAACCAAAGAAGTTGTGTTATTACACAACAGTTTTCTCTAAGTACTATGAAGGCATCAGGGCCTCTAAAGGTCTAGGCAAATAGGCATGTTACATGCTTTAAAAGCTATAACCACACGCAGCTTTTGTGAAGCAAAGAGAAATTTTTATACTGAAATAATTAAGATGATCTGTATTGCTTTTATCAGTGACAGAGAGTCTTCCCTGCCTCTGATGAGGAATTTGCAACAAATACTGAAATTTTAAGACCATCATAATGATGGCCTTTATCGCTTTGAAATCAGATCACTGTTTGGTTGACACATTCCAACATGACCACCTTAAAAGTTGTGCTCTCAACCCATTTCAAAAAGCATACCAAACAAATTCCCCCACTTTTTTAGAGAGCATCCTCTTTTCTCATTTAGGACTGCCTGAACAGCTCCACTGCTGCTCTTAGACAAGTAAGAGAAATTAAAGTTGGAAGTCAATATAAACAAGTAGCACTTGAATTTGCTTTGCAGTGTCTTGGTGCCGCATGGTGAAGCTCTAGTCCATTAGAAGGGACAGCTTTCAGCTACTCTCACCTCTATTTTATGCCAAGTCACAAAATGAACACTCGAGTGCTGTTTAGGAAACGAAAAGGAAACCCACAACCTACCAGAACTGAGTGATTAATCAGTGTACGTTTCAAGAGAAAGTACACTCATTGTCATAGAGCAGCCCTCTGATTCTTAACATCAAATGATACAGGTTATATCGTAAATCTAAATCAATCTATCAAAATTCAGCAATTTCAAAATACCTTTAACATTTATGAAAAAGTCTTTGAAAAACACCATATACAACACCTTACTATGGTTCACTACTGCAAATTCTAGCACTGAATAGACACTCAAGAAACAGAAATTAACTCCTATGAAATTTAGAAGTAATATCTGATGACTGTGAAGCCTGCTGAGCTTCATCGTGTTACTTACGGATGTCAAGGCGTTCTTCAAGCCAACTATTTGTGCAGATGGAGATGAGGATGCATCATGCTCCAGCATCTGCTTCAGCTTTTCTCTCTCTGCAGATATGTTGCTGAAAGCTGACCTCAGGGTGAAGTAAACTAGAACCATTTTGTAAGAAGTGACAGTTAAAAACAGCCACCAGTTACATACACGCTAATTACGTAAAACTTCAATGAAACTTCATTTATGCTGACAGAAACGAGAATTTAGGTCGAGAGATCCAGGGTGGGTTACTAAAACCAAGTAGTATTAATCACGGTTATAGGGTAGATTTTTTAGTAGGAAAAATGTTTATGGTGAATGCTACCGTGTTGACTATATTAGCCACAGTCAAAATTACTCTGATTATTTATGACAGATGGCAACAAAGCTAACTAACCACGTCTGCTCTTCACTTGCTTTTGCTTCCCAATTAGCTTGAATCTTCAGATGGTCATGACTCTATTCCATACTCCTTTAAGAATTCCAGTGGGGGAGAGGAAGAGAGGGAAGAAACAAAAATGAAATAGGGGGAAAAAAATCAAAAAAGCAGCTGTAACACATACTGTGCCACAGCTACAGGGTTAGTAGTTTCCCCACAAGTAAGTCAACTGTGGTGTTGCGTTTTGTTATCTCTTTTGGGGATTAAGAAATTTCAGTTTGTTAGATGTTTTAGTGACTCAAAGGGTCAGATCCTGAATGTTGTGCACATTATGCTGCTACTTCTCTACTCCTTGCTGAGCCAGTATCACCAGCCTGAAACATTTAAATCAGACAACAGATCAGGCAATTTAAAAATCACTAGATTTTTAATGTTTTTTTTTAACTTGTAAGGCACTTAATCTTCTTTTTTAACCACAAGGAATAAAAATATATTTGATTAATATTTGTTTATGTAGGATTTCAACATTCATCTAACTGGAGAATTAGAGGATTTCTGAGGGCCTAATCATGCCTTATAACACAGTCATGAGAACTGCCACCGCAAAATCCTGCCCATTTACAGGGATAAAGCCAGGTCTGGATGCACAGAAAGGACAAAGAAAAAGAAAGGTCTGATACCTCTCTCTTCTAGTAATCTATCCTGAGTTAACCTGAACCATTATCACTTCACTGAGTTTACTAGTTTACTATTCTAAAATAATATTCTTAAGGTATATTTCAACACTGCAAACCACAATCAAAGCTAATTGTCATACTTTAACCTGTTTGAAGAAATGTTTAACAGTACCACAGGGGTGGGATGATGTAACCACTGTGATTTATTTTGTTAGCCTTTCATATGTGGATGACACAGCCAGAATCTTCAGTGACCTTAAATGTCATTCAATGCATTAAATTTTCAAGAATTACTAAAAATTAAAGTACTAATGTTACACCGTATTTAACCTGTATCAAAAGCTATCTTCACTACCCTTTTTTGGAAGGCAACTTTGGAAAAAAATTATTTGTACTCTTAATAAAATGATACCATATTAAACAATACCAAGTCAATTGTCACCTCAAATGCATGGGCCAATCTAACCAAAATTTCTGAGGTGGACATTTCACGTATGGTGAACTTGAGTAGGTGATTTATTTGCTCTGCTTAAAAGTGACTTTTCCAATTGCTCCCACCTCCCTCTTCTTTTCCCTTTTTGGAAATCATACATCACTTGTGACTATAATTGACTTTATAAAGTTTGCTACTTAGATATATTCCTTACGTAATGGAACCAAGACACATCAGCACCAGAGGGGAAAAATAAGCAAAGAATGCTTATTGATAACATCAACAATTATCTTGTGCAAAAGGGGTGAAAGCCAATTCCGCTCCAAGTCTTTCAGATATAGACGCCTAATCACTTTCCTCACTAGGATCACTTAAACAATAAAAATGTTTCTGGTACTAGGGTGATGGAGCAGAGCACTGCTAACGAAAAATGATTTCGAGAGAAGAAACATTTCTAGTCGAGCTGCCCCTCTGGCTGCTTTACATGATGTTACTCTTCTGTATTCACTAAAAATAGGTTACTACCATAGCAACCCTTGCATCACCAACAAACGTTGACTCTGCAACACAGTGAAGCACACCAAACACACAAACATACATGTGCTCATATACACACATGTGCATGCAAACCCGAAAGAATACAATCTGATCTTCTGTTTATAACAACTGATTTTAAGATTTTTACCTTCTGGCAAAAGAATACAATCTAGGTTTTCAGAACAGAAAACAAAGGGCTGTCTTTTATTAGACGAAACATAAAAAACCGTGATGATTAAGCCACTTTTTTCAAATTACTCAAGATCTCAACATTTGCAATTCCTCAAGGGAATTAAAGGAAGGAAGGGCATTTTCTGCTTTTTCTAAACATTAAACAAGAAGCATTCTCAGAAATCACATCATTATTTAAACTGCAGTGATATAAAACCACATATAAAATTTACCTTTATGTGCAATGTGAAATAAGTCCTCTTGCATTTTAGTAAATTCTGATGATGTTTCAGAGCCATCGGAGTAATTTTTCTCCTCTACAAAATCTATTGTAGATAAGTTTGGATTGGAAGCATGCAGTCTCATAGGGGCGGAAAATACTGAAGGCACCTGTAAGGAGGACAGCCATTTGTGATGTTTTTAGAAGCTGTGTTTTATTGTACCCACCTGGGTTACATGTTGGAGATACCAAAGATGGAAAAACTACTGTCAGTTACCAATAGACTTGGAATGGATGACATCTGGCAAACGAAACCATAGATAAAATTCTGCCCAAGACATTGTAAGTGGATATTTGGCAAAACTCCAAGAAACAAGCCCATTAAGAGCTGTGGTATATGCTGTACTATTTTTCGCCAGTTTTAAGTATCTAATCACATATCCTCTGGATACAGTTGTGTACAAAACTATCCAGAGAATTTGCAAAGACCTATACTAACAGAAAAAAAAGATACAAAACAGACAACACCACAACCCCCAAATTGGAGGTGGACTGAAAATGTGGGTAAAAAGATGTGTCCAGTCTTCTGACGGTAACAGAACAGATCCTATTTCAGATATCAATGACAACATATTTGTATTTTGTCTGATATATTACTACTTAAAATGAGCTAGCACAGGACACTACTTAGAAGGGATTCATATTTCCTAAACTGGACACAGCAAAAAGTAATCAATAACAAAGGTTTGGAGAAAGACGAGCACTGAAAAGACTGAAATTACCTGTAACATTCCTTTAGCTTCTTTCCCAACAACTCTGGATCGCCACCTCCTGTGTGTCCTCTTTTCCTTCTTTGGGCTTTCAAAAGGTCCAACCTTTAAAAACACAGAGGGCAAAAATAATATAGATTGCCATAAAACTACCTGAGCTAAGAAGAAATACTGTGATTCTTTAG
This sequence comes from Apaloderma vittatum, assembly GCF_000703405.1. Lineage (NCBI taxonomy): Eukaryota > Metazoa > Chordata > Aves > Trogoniformes > Trogonidae > Apaloderma > Apaloderma vittatum. The sequence continues at coordinate 42,288 of NW_009715311.1, forward strand.
GATCTGGGGTGTTTTTTTGGAATTGCAATGGAAAACCTTTTTCAGTTTTGGTTTTTATGCAACAAACCTGCATAGCATTTATAGCAGGCGCTGAATATGTCCTGTGAAGAACATCCATGCTCTGTAACAGCTGGTTCATTTCCAGTAAATATGTGTGACAGTTGGAGAGGTCTGTTTTGAACAAGAGAATATTTTCAGTTGCCCTGAAGTAACAGACACACTGAAAGGTTTTTAGTTTGTAGGTTATTCTGATTGTAGCTAGCTTCAGCACATTATCACACAATCAGATAAAAAGATTATATCGTTCTGTCTTCAAGTTCAAATTCAAAATATCAAAATGCATCTATATGGTGTGTATAATGATCATGATATTTTATCCTAGTTGGTTGCAGAAAAACAAGAATAATGTGATAATTACTGCAGTTTTGGACTAGACAGAGCTCCTTGGGTGAGGGTAACAATGCTGTGGGCATCAAGACTGATTGGTATATTCAGAGCTAGAGATGAGGCTCCTCTATATTAGAGCTGAAGCTTGCTGGTAGATAGAACTTTACCAAATAAGTATCACACAGACACTACCAAAATGAGAAAGATCTTCATGCTCTTAAGAAAGCATGAAATCAGAAGGTGACTTGGAACTACAAAGATTTAGTGCTTTTTAAATTACTAGATTTTGGATGCTTTCTTTTTTTTTAATACCCAGTTTAAGACAGTTCAAATCTTACTACTGAAGGTGATCTTCATATATAAAAGAAAAGGTACTGAAACGTACAGGCTCCTTGAAGATGACTGACGTCGTCATGTTCAAAATCACTAGTCCTTTTGATAGCAAGTAAGCAGCCAGCTCATCAGCAACCAGCCCTTTCCTCCCTCCAGTTTCAGACAAAACTCTAACTGTAGTCATAGAATGACTGTAATGACAACTTACTGTGTAGTACTCTCGTCAAGAGCAATTAGGGGAAATACTAGGCTACTTTCAATTCCCTTCAAATATCATTACCTCTTGAGCACTTTTCCATGTCTTCAGAAGACTGTAGCCAAGACGAAACCCTGGATTCATTACTCGAAAAGGAAAATGACAAGTTACCTCCAGTTGACAATGAATTCTGTTTCGTCAAGCTGCTCGTCTGTTCCGAAAAAGAATAAGTGAATTATTAACAAACAATACTTTAATTTTGTGTGCACAATTTTTGACAACCAGCAGTTGAGTTCCATGATCAGGGACAAGGACTGAAGGCATCAATAACATGGAGGAAAAATAGTGTAGGAACTAGACTAGGAGCACAGTCACTGAGCATAATGTCAGGGTATCTAACATTACTGCTGTCCATAAGAAGCAGAAATACTAAAGGAACCGTAAAAATTTGCCGAAAACTGAAGTTTTCAGCATAAGTTAAGTTAACTTTACACAATTAGAACATCGTATTCGAATAGGACCAAAGTCAGATACTCTGCTCCTTCTCCATGCTCCCCAAAAAATCCCCCAAAGTAACAAATGCAACATGCACGTATTTGTTAAAGCTATTTTTCAGTCAAGAAAGCAAGATCTACTAGGTATTTAAAAGTTTTACTCAAGCTTGTGTGAATTTAGCCTGGATTTGGCTTTCCAGGACTTAATGCAGGTGTGACCATCCACCTCATCTGAGTGAATACTACCCTTTTACATCATCTCAGTAACCATTTTCACTTAGTTCAGCAGTGTTCACTATCAGATGCTAGAAATTCTAAGAACTAACTGAACACTTAAGTGGTTTTCAATAGGCAGAAACTTCTACCTAATATTACTGCCAACTGACTGTGGCCTATACAGCTGCTTTCTTCTCTAATTTAACTACAAATAATTGTCATTCAAACGCCTACTGATTTTTAGACATTATTAAACCTTTTACCTTTAACAATATTTATGTCAGAAAGCTGCAGAAATTACATGCTTTGTCAACATCTTGTTTAAAATTAGTTTTAAAATATTCATGTTAAAAGTGCCATTACATGACCATTTATGAGAAAAGATGACTAAATTGTTTGGCTCTTCTCTGAAGCACACACTTGAGAAACTTTGCTACCTCCTGCTCACATTACATCAGAACTCAGGTAGTACTAGATTTAAATCTATTCGTAGGAAACACCATCTACACCTCAGTCAGATGCAGTTTTCATAGTTGTTTTTTTTAAATTTACAATGTAAGCTTCAACTCGAGTTGCTGAATAAAATAAAATGCACTACCCACATGATGTCATTCAGTACTCTGTCAATTTATATAGTCAGTATGCAATAGTAGTAACAATCAACAAGAACACTTACTTTTGAATTTATCTATGTAGTTTAGCTGTTTTATTCCCACCTAAAGCTGTATGAACTTCAGTCATCTATATGTGTATCCCTAAATAATAATCCTAGCACCTTTAAAAGTACAAGTAAACTGTGTTTAAAGATGAGCAACTGTATTGGCATTTAGTGAACAAATCCCACATTAATCTCGTCACAGATCTATTTCATAGACAACTTTTCCAGAGCTCATATACATGAGGGGCATGAGGAGGATGGAAGGAGGAATTAGGCACTGCCAAGGAATAGGCAAAAGAAAGTTTGTGTAGCTTCAGTTAGCATAGTTTTTCTTTTGATTGGTATGGCTAAGCTTTAGAATCCAATCATTCCACATAAACATATGTAGATGCACACGTCTACCTCCCAATAACAAAAAAATCAGATTTGAAAACCAGGTGTTTCTAAAAGCAAATAAAATGCAGCGTAAACGTCTCTCAATATATTTTTCTCAAAACAAGCTAACTGCTGGATGGATATTAACTAACACCAAGCTAGGGCTGGTGTAAATTGGCAAACTTCCACTCAGCTTCAGCAGAGCTAAGGTGATTAACTGCAGCTTAAGAACTATCCCCTTCTATTTTTCACATGAAAATAAGTAGGGCTTCTTTGCAGTGCAAATCTGGATTAATAAATTAGAAGTGAATTAAAGTCTTTCATGACAAAGAAGTGGTTAGTTGCTTGCCAGCGAGCATAGATTTTAACTATGCTGGTCACACACATTCTTTCTTTTTGTTTTTTGAGAGCACAGTCATAGATATATGATAGGCTTTGCAACGTTCCTCCTTTGCCCTCAATACTCCTCTTTCCTTCTATCCCTGCTGTCTTGTGGGAGAAAAGAACTAAATGGCCACCGGAGGTTTGCTATGTCCTTGCAGACACGGCCTCAGAGGAGCGGCTGTCAGAGCCACAGCGGTGCTGGGCACCAGGGGAAGCATCGCGGGCAAATCTCTGCAAACAGCCTCGTACCCGCAGGGCAAGTCACTGTTCTCTCAGCTGCTCACTCACACAGATCCCTTCCTCTCTCAACCACTACTGAAAGCTGTTCAAGCATGTTTGTGTTTGGTCAAACTTCTACGCAGTTATGTGATAGTCTTTTCAAAGTGACAAACTCCAGGTATTGGCAAACAAGCCCGCTCAGATCATGCAGCAATATTGCCAGAGAAAAGAAAATCTTACATAGGAAGATAAGAAAAGAGGTGATGGCTGCTTAGGAGACACTCTGGAGTTGACAGAAATATTTCAGTTACAGTATGTAGCAGGGTATTGCTAAGAGACATTATTCTCAAGATTCTAAACTGGAGCAGAAGATCTTTGGGTGAGCATCAGCTGGTCAATGTGCAGATCGCCAAAGGCACAGAGGTTGTGTTCAAGCAAAGAACACAATCACTCTTCCATAAGACTGAGTGCAAGAGGTCAGTTACGGCGTCAGACTGAGTATTTGTCAGCTCATTTGTGAAACTAATTCTCAGACTTTCCCTAAGGGGAAATGTACTGTCAACTGCACCCCTCCAGACCCCACACCAAACTCCAACGTGCAGTTTTAAAAGTTGTTATGAAAATATAATCTACGGCATTATAAATGAGACAGTATTATAAATTTTAACAGCATTATAGAAAAAACTGCTTGGGAGTAAATAAATGAATACTATATTTTTACTCTTGACATTTTAGATCGTAACTTAAACCCCACCATAAACTTCCATTATGCTCTTTACTTAGTAAAGACACATTAGACTAATTTAATCCCTAATGATGAAAGCTCATTATTTATAAATCATAACTATTACCTTTCTACCCGGAGTAGAATCACAGAAACCAGGGACAGAGTCTGTAGTAGTAGACGCAGGGAAGAAAAGATTATTGACGTCATGAGGAAACATGGAGATTTCGTTCTGACGGTACATTCTGTGATGACGAAGTTTTGCTACCCATTCGTCAAACAGCTCCTGAGATTTCACCTACACAGAATTTCAGGTTTTAAAACATTCACATTCAAAATCACTAAGAAACTAAGGTATTTTGCCCTTGTTAGACAGCTAGCCTGGCTGATCTTTACCGGCAAAATACCATTAAAGCTTTTCTAATGGTGCTCCTACTAAACTGCACACCACATGAGCTTAAGCATGACAGACAATTAATCACAGGATACAGTCAGGAAAAAATATATTATTTTCAATACAGAACACAATCCTTAGCAACTTCCAGATGGAAAAAACCCAAAACCAATATAAATAAAACCACCATTTAATTTGTTGTTTCATAACTGCCATTTTAACTAACCACAAATAAGAATTTGATTTTGGTGATGTATTTTAAAACAATTAATTCCACAGGGATAGATAAATCTACACATTTAACTGTGGAAAATACTTCCTATAGACAAGCCAAAGAGCAAGATATAACTATTGAAAATAAAAGCACTTAGGCGACAAATGCATACCCTTTGCTCAAAGTGCTGCTAAACACAAGGCATCTTCAAAGTGTCTATTCAGGACAGGATTACTGACTCTGAAACAGCACAATAAGGCCTCTCAAGTCATAAAAAGTGAACTAGTCTGCTGAGACTAAAATGTAAGTTATTAGTGTAACTAATAAACCTCCTCCTACTGAAAAAAAATAAAAATAAAGTCTCCACTATACACAGCTAATGACGCTATTTTGGGAGCAAGGTTATAACAATCTTGAAGACCTACCTTCAGATGGTATATCTGCTCTTCTGTATCCAAGTCTATACACTTTGTTGATTTCTTTACAGACATTACAGAAAGTCCAACATCAATACAGCCATGAAGCTTTCCTCTCTCTATCTGCAAAATAGTACGAGGAGTACAATCACTTCAGAGTAAAGCAATAGCTATTACCCGCTGAAACCATCATTTTCCTGCCTTCAGCCTACTGTTTAGAATTGCTGAAACTATTTCCCATTGCCAGCAATATGGAATTACTGTTATTTTGGATAAAACAGTGTTGTTACCTTATAATGGCCTTAAATGATTTCAGGTCACTTACATCAGCTTGGCATTTAGAATACTTCAGAATCCCTTTGTCCAAAAAGAAGTATCTCTGTAACAGAAAACACAGAGAATTAAAAACAAACAAACCACCTAAACACCTCACTCTGTCCCAGAAAAATACACCCCCACCCCACACTTTTTTGGAGAACACTGTCTTTGCTCCTACATAACTTTTTTGCACAAAATGACACCAAGGAAGTCCCACACACAGGGCATCAGGCTTTCCAACACCCATTCCTTTCCCACCTTGTGCCAGCCCTTCAAAGGCCATTTCCTCTTCTTCAGCAAGCAGCCCTCCTGCTTCTGTGGCTCCTGGGTACAATTCATTGCTCCTCGAAGTCCTTCTACTATTTCCCAGCTGTCCTGCTTAAACAGAAAATCCAAATGTAGATCTTATTTCTTCCAAAGAACAGAAGAGACATTCAAGAGGAAGAAGGCCGCAAGTAAAAAAAAAATAAAAAATGTTGAAATGTAACCTTAGCTCTACCTTTACACTGTTACGTATTTTCCAAGAAGAGTCTTTTTTTATTTTGTTAGAAACAATACAAACTAAATAAAACACTATTTTTATGACAACATCCTTCATTGAATGTATGTGCAGAATTTTTTATTTAGACTTTTCTGCACATACATACACACTGTGTCAGCCACAGCCTAGTCACAATTCAGCATAGAAAATCTTTTGCATTCACAGACAGGAACAGCCTATGCTAAAAGGATATGCTTTGTAGATTATGAAGCAGAAATAAAAGACACTGAAAATGAAGACCCTTTCTATAAACTCTTTTGCCCATATTCAGTAACTCGAGGTTTTGTTTGGTGCCTCTATAAAGTAAAAATAATAAAATAAAATAAGAGCATATCAAAAAGCCAGGGAAGTAACTCAAGTACTATGAGGGACATGACATAAAGGGAGAGTACAATAAAAACAAAAAGTCACGCTTCACCAGATACTCTGTTAATTAGAGGAGGATCTCTCTTTTTTGCCATCAGGTACTCTTAAATGAAAGATCCTGCAGCAACATAACAGAGAAGAGTGTAAATCTGACAGCATTTTTACAGTTCTTATTTATGGAATGACTGCTAATGAAAACGTAACATGAGTTTCAAGATTTCTGATCAAAGATCTCATTAATTATTTGTTGCCAGCTACCACAAATTTGACAGATCTAGAATTTTGAACAACTGTCAGGAAATAGAACGTTTGAGTACCATCCCTATATATTTGAAAAATATCAAGAATACTTTAACATATAGAAGAATTTAATGACAATGAAGGACTAGGATGAAACACTTAGGGGAAAACAGAACTATACCAGGTAGGTAACTACTTGTGATCCTCCCGGTAAGATACATAGGGAAGTATTTCCAAAAAAAACTTGACTGACTCAAAAAAAACTTGACTGACTCAAAAATAACCTTGACTGACTCAAAAAAAACTTTAAAACAAAACCGCACCAACAGTCAGCAAGAGTGCTAGTTGTGCTCATTTACCCATCTACAGAATTCCGAAAATTCACCTCCAGCAACCTAAAGTAGAAAAACGACATCAGGTAATGTGCTCATTATTTGGGTACAAGGCATAATGGCAAACAGTCTTCGAAAAGACATTCATTAAGCAGCTTGAGGAATGTGACCTCTTACTCAACCGTGTTAGTGGCAGCACTCCGCTTCTTTATGGGACAAACTGGAAAGCTGCTCAGCTTCCCTGGCTGCAGTTCGCTCTGCCAGCACTCACCACACAACAGGCTGCAAGCAGTAGAAGGTGGGGCTGAGCAGCTCCTGCCATTCAACACCCTACAGAGCAGCTAACGATGCTCTACCACTATCTGAAGGTAAGTCAAAACTGCGGTGGTCCTAACCCAAACTGTTATCACAGCACACATCGTGCACCTCTGCAGGTTTGCATTTTATCTTTGTCCGTTTTGTAACACAGACCTTCTTTAGTCCCTCCAATCTGAGAGATATTTTGACAGCTACTACGATAACGTTATTTCTAATCAAAGATCATGAAATCACATTTTTCCTATTGAAACTCAAAAGTTAAAATTTGTATAATTTATTTCTTATTCTTACTACTCATTTAAAATTCTCAATAACCACAAGCTCTCTCCTGCTTTGGAGTAAATAAGTATGATATCAGACCGGGGAACAGAGAAGTTACTCACGGATACCCCAAGTTAGTGGGCTGAAGGGAGAAGAGAAGACCTTCTGGGCCGTTTCCAACTCATCAGCCCAACAGCAGCCGCCAAGGCGCACACTCTGCTGCAAGAGACCACGAGTGCCAGTTCTTCACAGCGTGAAGCTGGCAGAGAACGAAGCAGAGAGCCAGCCTGTGCCCCTGCAAGGGCAGTCAGCTAGAGCTTGCAGCCTGACAGCTGTTCGAGTACAAAGGCAGCTCTAAACCTCCACAATTAAGGACTTTTGCCCCACTTCCCCCCCCCAACACACACATTCCAATGTGCGACCTTGAAAGTCAAAGAGAAATAATGCTCCACCATCTTTTTTTGCTATAAATGTAAATATTAGGTCACTGAATGCTTTCTGTAGTGGCCTTGGATTTCTTTTTTCTGTTAAACATTATTTATTAACCCTTATACAGTCATAGGGATTGGGACTGTTAGGACGACATGGTTTAACGGTGGACCTGGTATTGCTAGGTTAATGGTTGGATTCGATGGTCTTAAAGACCATTTCCAACCTAAACAATTCTATGATTCTTTCCTATGATTTCTATGATTATAAAGAGCAAATTGTTTAAGTAGCAGCAAATACAGCGTAACGCTACAATTACAATTTACATTAACTAGCTAACTGCTGAATTTACTGCTGCTTCAACGTCCATGTGTGGGTAAAATCTCATCTCCTCAGAAAATACGATCTACTAAACAAAGCAAAAATAATCTTGACATTAATTGATGTCAAACAAGGGACTTGGATAAAGGTAAATATTTTACAAAGTGAGAAACTTGATGGAAATAGTGAGAGATAATTGCAATTAAGGATTAAGAGATGTGAGATTAAGAAAAATGTTGTGGTTATGTTTTTCTCTCTTTTCAAAATTAGTCTGCAGAGCTTAAAAGCTGTTATGCCTGATGACCAATCAAGCTATTTCCCTTGCCTTTGCCAAAACACATTAAATTGCAGTACTCAAACACATCGCTTCACCACTGAGAATTTATGTGATAGTAGTCAAGATCAGTGACCAGTAGATCCTTTTCCACGGTCTAGTATTACATTCCCACCTGGAATATACATGGTGCCAGCAGTTTTGGTCAAACTTTTAACTACAGTGCACATCCCAGCCTTACAACTCCAGTTTTGTCTGGGTCTCTCCTGCAGTCCAGGCACAAGGTGTCTCCCATGTTCCTGCAGCAAAGTCACATTTCTCACTGGTCAGTGAGGTGACCAAGAATGTGCCTTCAAAATTCAAAAGTGTGAAAATGGGAAGAAAAGCTGAAGTGGAAGCACTTCTTCCCCTCAAGCAGACCCAATGGCCTCCCAAATCTCAGGTGATGAAGGCAAGTCTCCTGCTCACATTTCTGCCCCAGGAACCCCGCACTTCAATTGCAAACTTAATGCAAACATAGCTTAGTCGAATCAGAAGTGCGTCCTTTTAAAAGCATCAGACTATTTAATCAGCTAAGCTACCCATGGAAGTGCAAGGAATAGCTCAGAGAATTAACAATTTGGGGACCTGCTGGACACATGCAAGATGTAACACTACAGTAACAGCATCTTGTCCTCTACCATATCCACCTGTCCAGAAAAGTCCAACCTTTTCCATGTGAACCACCAAACTCCTACATTTTTCAAACCACTGCCTGGTTTGGGATCCATTGGCTCTTCACTCAGTTCCTACAGGATTTTGATGGGTATTTTGTTTTGGAAGACATTTGATACTCCATTTGATGAAGAAAAAGCATCAGTTGCCTATTTCTGGGAGCAGCTGCAGAAAACTGCTTACTTTCTAAAAATGAAGGCAAACGACTCAGGCTGGTCGGTTATCAACTGTTCTCCTCTGTCTGAAATAGCAGAGAAGCAACCTGAGGACACAGGATTTCCTGAAAGCTGCGGGAAGCATTCAGATGATGCCTCATTTTGCTGATCGTTATCCCACAACAGGGAACTGAGAGATCCCCCAAAACACAGTGCTAAATTAAAAAACAACAACAATGCACACACCCCAAAATGTCGTCTGAATGGCATTAACAATTCTAGCATAATCCTGATGCCCAGACTGGTAGTGTCATAAGGTTACAACAGGACCAGAGGTGCTCGTTTAAGACCAGCTCTGGAAATTCATCCTGTAGTTGCTACTTGGCTTATACCTGGTCTGTGGCTGAGAAAAAAACCAAAAACACACACTTTGGTTTTCGGAGAAAAGTCTGTCATTAGGTAACTGTAGTAATTTTCTGTATTTAATAAAATAAAAGCCTCCTCATTTCCTGCAATACTCTGTACCATGCAGCTCCTCAAGGCAAATTATTTCAGGAGAAAGAATGAAGTAATGAGTTTGAACGGCTCTCAGACCGATGCTTGAACTTGCAGCTCCCTGAATGAAACAGATGACAGTGCCAGACTTTCTTCCAGCGTAAAATGCACTCAGTTGTACCGAATATTTTAAAGAGCCGAAAATAGAAACCCGCTTTGTGGAGGATAAGGGTTGGCATCAGCTGCAACTAAAGCATTTGTTACGGTTCATAAAATCGGCAGAAATGATTTAATTTTCTTCTGCAGAACATGAGGTTTCTTATAAGCAGCTCTTCTGATATAAAGCTTTTCCCTACTGAATTTATTTTAAAAGTTAGTTAACATATTAGACTTAAAAATAACTACCACAATAGATTTTCTTTTGAACACAGTTTAATTTAAATTTTAAAAATCAACACTGGTTTTCCTTCCTCACAAAACATAGTTTGAGGTGGCGCTTGAGATCCCTTTCCATAACTGAAGAAGAGGGGCAGAGAAAAGCAGAGAGGTGGGATGTGGCAGTAGCCTCCGACCTGCTACGGCGCTTCAAGGTGAAGGTGAAACTAGGGGAACAGGATGAACCGTTAGCGTCTTCAGCTCACACCACAAACGCTTTGCAACTGGCAGGAAAAGGGCTCCAAGTTTAGTGAAGGAAGGAGTACGCTGCTTCACGTCAGCCCTGCTTAAGTCAATTATTTTAAGGCACAGCGGCTCATCTTCTGCATCACAAGACTCTCCTTACGCTCTACGCCACTGACACACACTGCTCGGCAGGGAGCAGTGACTGAATTTTAGTGAGAACGGCAGCCTTGTTCTAGGAGGGCTCCATATCCCACCCTCTCTCTTCTTATTTGGTGCTAGTGTGCACCTGCAACATTCTGGGTCTAGGAAATCAAGGACACTTGAGACTCAGATCCCACTGATCTGGGAGGGAAAAAAATGAACTGTCCAGGTCCCTTCCCCTGCGCATTTCAGAATTTCTTTCTGCTTAATCAGATTAAAAGATCTGCTGTGTCAGATCAGCAGGACAGAGAAAAGCACCTGTCAGGCAGAGCTCTCCTTAGCCTGCAAGCAACAAGCTGAGCTCTGAAGGTCCCCGAGAGAGGCACAAGTGTTTGAAGGAGGAATAAGAAGCCCTCCATGGAGATGGGAGTTGAAGGAAAGAGTAGCAAAGTCACAGCATTTCACTCCCTAATCTGCACAGCCTATGGCAAAATTATTTAAACTTCTATGATACTGCTAATAAAAAAAAGTATTACTTAGTTCTCCTTTATTGGGGTTTTGGAATAAAAAAATAATCTCTGTTACTTTTTAGATCAGGAGATCTTTTAACAGACTTATACAACTTTTGATTGTTGCCATTTTCTTAACCCAACACCTAAAGTGCTGTCATTTAAACTGACTTGCAGACGAAAAGGGCAAATTAAATAACTCTCAGACTGTGGCATCACTCATCCCCAGTGCTGCCTGACCTGAGTAGGTGAATGTTAGTAGGGATGGACTGCAAAACTCCATTTCGCCAGTGCAAGAGACTGAGTGAGAAGAGAAGCAATTAATGATATAAACAAAACAACTCCATCAGGTGTGGCAAGAAATTCTCTGTGGGAACAGGGGGAGCCAAGGGACAGGACACAAGAAAGATCTCAACATCCCTCCTGCCCGGACCAACAATTAAGATTTTGTAATATATGTTACACTTTAAGGTTTACACCACCAAAGAGAGAGTCTACCTAGGAAAGTTTAAAATCTGCAAGACCGGAGCCTTTTTGGGAACAGAAACACAGAGAAGATAGTCATTTCTCACGCAAAGCACTGCTGTGTCCAGGCCAGCAAGTCTTGCAGAGTAGCGCCTCTGTTACACCTGAAGTTCCATCACCCACATGCAGCACAGAAGATTACATCTAACAAAACATTCAGTGAAACATGCTACTGTCACAAACTATAATTAATCAATAAATTTAAAAAATGTAAGGGGAAACAACCCATGGAAGTTATTTTCAAGTTAATATCCAGAGTGCATACTGCACAGGATATTTAAATCCGTTTTGCCTAGCGAAACAGTTTGTTCTGTGAACTGCAACACAATTTTAGTGTGAAAAAACTAGCCACATGAAAAACATCAAACTTCAAGAATTAAAGAAGGAACAGCAATACACAACCATGCATATAAACACTGACAATTACGAAAGAAACTTCAATTTAGAGTTAAGTTTTTCCTTTCTGATTTCACTACTTTGAAGGAAGACCTCTAGATCACTTCAGCAGATGCAAATGAAGTACAGCTAGAAAGTTATTGCACTTGGTAAAGAAGGAAACAGAGAAAGTTTTAAAGTATTCCTTACAAATATAAGAAGTGTCTATTTAAAAATAGAAATATCTGAAAGACTAGTGGAATCTTAAAAAGCAAAAGCAAGCAAGAAAAGCTTTTATTCCGGCTTATTGATATTTTCCCAGCATATAACAAGTCACAGAAACTTCTCAACTTCTGTGTGCTTACCTCTATCATTACCAACCCCTGAAAACACGGACAATCAGTCAGCCCATGTAGGTTCCCCAGATGCAAAAGTTTATTGTTACTTACTTCGTATTGCAACGGCTGACCATGAAAAAGCTAATATTGAAACACTGATCAAAGCGGAGACGCTTATCACAATGCCTCAAGTTATCACAAAGGCGAATTGTATCACTCTTCAATATACATTGGGAAATAACCTACTTTTTATCTCCATTTAGCATGGGCTGGTGGGTGTCTAAGGCCATGTACAGTCTGCCCCACTCTCAGAATGAATGGGCACGGATGTACCAGGAATACAAACAAAACACCAAGTTGCATCTCTCACCTCGGTCAGGTGCGCCTTCCGTTTTCCTACAAGGACCAAAGACTAAAAAATTGGGGATTGACAAGATGACATTAAATCTTACTGAATTATTCCTTTTCTCCAAAGAGAGCAGGTGAGAACAAAATGGGAAAGAAATGCTAATAATAGTATCAAAACTGTGAGCTAGCCACTGGATTTGATCATGTTAGATGGCAGTAAGCGAGGTGCTTGCAAGAATTGCTCCTGCCCAGTGGATTTAATCACGCTCACATAAATCTTATTGTTTAAATACTACATGGTAACACTTGATAGACATGAATTGTTGAAATAGATAATGGCAAAATATTTTAAATTACACTTTTTTAAAGGTAATCTCATACCAAAGATAAAATAATAATGTTGCAGGAAAAGGCATCCTGAAAGCTAGGATTTTGCTGGTCAGTGTATTATACATGCACAGCATTTTTTACAAGAACAGCACTTTAAAAGGCAGAAATTGTTCAGAGATTTGTCTGCCTCACCAATTTTATGTGCAGGGCAAGAAGTGCCAGAAAAGCAAGTGTTAGTTCAAAACACAGCTGAGGTCTCCAAAGCTTTTAGGGGATTGGGATGCTCAATTCCAATTAAAATTTCAATCTGAGGCAGCTTCAAGAGCTCCACTAAGCCAGCATTTGTACAAATAAAAGTTTATGTTAAGCATATTGCTCATGATTTTGCACGCATGGACTGAGCATGTTTAAACTTAATTTTCAGTGTGGCTGAAGGTCAATTCTTCTTGCCCACAAACAAAAGCCATCTTCAGCAGTCTTATCTGTCAGGTGCAAACACTTGTAGACATGGCTTTTAAAACTGTAAGGTTTAAAGAACAGCATCACCTCTGCAGAAAACAAAAGCATCTTTCGCATTTGTCGCCATCCCTGGATGTGTTCAAGTGTTGTTTAGATGTGGTGTTGGGTGATACGGTTTAGGGCTGAACTTGTAGTGTAGGGTTAATGGTTGGACTTGATGATCCCAAGGGTCTTTTCCAATCTGAATTGTTCTATGATTCTATGATTCTATCATCAAAGAGGCCCTGTATCAAGTTTCAGAAAAACACATTCTTTTTCACACATACATGCACACCTTTCCCTGAAAGCTTGAAACAAGCAGAGTCGTCACACAATATTCTACTGCAGAAGTGGGAAGATTTGGCATTTCAGTAGGCGCTACAGCAGCAACATTTCACTATAAACACACCATACATACAACGTGATAGAATTACAGTTACTTGTTAGCATTTCAATCCTATGAGTGCCTGCTATTCATTACTCTGCGTTTACTGCATTTGACTCAAAACAAGACACTGCTACCAACGAAAAAATAGAGAGCAAGGAAAACAAAGTGATGAAATAAAACAAGCAAGTGTTTAAGAGATCTGTCAGTATCCAAGAGCAAAAGTAAAAATCAGTCTTAGTAATGCTTTCAGTTTGGTTAAAATAATTTCATTACCTGCCGACTTCCCTGCTTGGAGGAGCAGCTGCTAGTACTTCTTGAAGGCGACAACATTTTCTGGGATACACCGAAGCTTTTTTCTTCATTCATGATCCACTACCATTTGTTTCACGTAAGTTCACTTAGAACACCATTAAAAAGTAATTTAGAAAACGTTTTGGAAGACTCCTGAGAGAACTGGAGAACTCATCCTTCACCCAAATGCAGTCCAGTGGCATGATCTGCATCCCACGGACATTCCTAAAATGGAGAAGAAAAATAAAAAGCCAAGTTATCAGACATCATCTCTTAGTGCCATCGTGTAGCGTGATTCATAATTAAACCTTCGGTAACAGAAAGTGACTGCGTTACTGTACCTTATTAGAAATTAATTCAACAATCACTTTAAGATAAATTTCAAAATCTCAGACAGGAACAACACTAATTTTGAAATTTAAATGCATGCTTTTATAGTCACTATTTATTCAGAGGACAAAGTGCAGTATCAAGCATCTTTTAAATAACTGAAACTAATTTTAAAAAAGATTAATATAGACACATATAAAGTATAATAAATATCTAGAAAAAAGACCAAAACAGCCTCAAAATGAAAAGAAAGTATCAAATAAAATGTATCACAAAAAGGACAGCGAGTAAACAGAAAACCCCTCTGTTTCACAGTTCCTTGGTAATTTAAATAAGTAACCATGGCTTCAGGTGAGGAAATACATAAATAAATCTCTCTCTATAAAAGAGCAATGCATAAAAGCAGTGAGCATGCGAACTCAGCTGCGTAAAGCTGTGCATGTCCCCTCTTACCTGAAAACAGAAAGTTCTAGCTATTGTCACATCAGTTGTGTCAGTCAGTGATGGGAAGAATAACTAATAGTCTGTTTAATAACAGTGCTCTTTGCAGCATATGCAAATAAAAGCCATGCCAGAAACTCCCAATAACGGATTTCCGGTGTGGGCAAGAGTTGTCATGGTAATTGCATATTTTTTTTTAAAAAACAACGGAGGACGTAACAAAAGAGTGATGCTTTCCAAAACTTGGGGTGGTGGAGGAGCTTTCTAAGTTGTCTCAGACAAGCAATTTGGACATTAGGAAGAGTGCAAGAACCTCCACTGAGAAAGTAAGGGAGTTTCCACAAAGAGAAGAGAAATTTCATTGCCAAAACAGGGAGGTACTACTTTGTAATCCCCTCACTTTCACTGTCAGAACAGTCCTGAACCGGGATCACTTGTTGTTGAAATGTGCCGTTCATTTTTTCCTGATGAGGCTTAAAAATCTATTCTGAGAGAAAGAGCATTTTCAGATCCCTAGTAAACACCTTCATGTATTTTAAGCATTCATTTCCCTTTAAAAAAAAGCCAAAAAACCAACAAAACAATAAAACCAGGGGCTGTATTTAAGACAATATTATGCTGCAGGTCACCCCCTTCACTGGTGAGGCAGCCTGGCAATTCTTTCCAGGAACCATCAGACGGGTACAAAGCCAGCAAGCTCAATGCAAGAACTGAAAAAAACCCGAACAGCATGGCAATGGGACAGCAAGGTCTGAATTCGGCCCAGCACACAAATTTGATACCAAAATTACTATTGAGGTTACGAATAGAGCATTTTGGAGGAGGTACGGTCATTTCCTATCTGGAAGATAAATTTGCGTGGCATTTCATTAAGGATGAGCACTTTGAACAGGTTTAGATTTATAATTTTCTGCAGGTTTTAAACTCTGGAGTAAACATGAAGTATAATTTCTTGCTTAGTTTCAAGACATATTTAGTAAAAGAGTTTAATGACAACATCTCTACTAACAAGCAGAGGTCAAATATTCAAAATTGCAGGAACACATATCCTGCAAACTCATCGTTCAGATGCCTCCCTTGAAAGCACCTTGCAGCAAGCATTTTATTTTTCTGGTGTGCCGTTCACTCAAAAAACTGCCTGTCCTCTTCACTGTTCCATGTTCAAAACGAGCACTTTATCACTTGGCTTTCACTGGTGACTCGCTGGCATTCTGGCAAAGACTGGCAGAGTTCATGGCAAGCAACAGGCTCTAATTTGCAGCAAAACGCACTGAAAGTTACTGTCCTCAGTACATCTCCATGATAGTCAGTGTATCTCCACGACACACTATGTTTAAGTGACACAATGCCCTTTGCCTGTTGCAACACACGCCACAATGGTTGTGAAGTCCTGGAAGTATCAGGTAGCTGAAAAAAAATCCAGACGTCTTGCAGACTTCTAACACAAAAAGAAGCCATATAATCAGAAGAGTATTTATATTATTATGGGCTTTGGTATGGAGTCTAAATGAAATTACGGTGTGGCTACATCAGCATTTTTGGACAGAAGAGAGGGGCACTCCTGCTGCCAATCTCCCAGTCCCTGCCTCTTGCCACATTTAGTTTTGCACTGCAGGGCAGCCTTGGAGCACAGAAACCAAATCCCTTTTTGATGAAATGTGCTCCAGGAGTGCATCCAGTCCTCAAAGCACTGAGTCCACGGAACCAGACGAGAGCTAGTCCTGACTAGCCCCATCCTGGTGTAGACATTGGGTCCTTACCTTTAATGGATTGAGTACAAAGGTCCACCTTTACTGCACTGCTCTACTTGATAATGTTGGCGTCATCTAGACACAGACGTACGTCACCTAAGCTCTCAAGATCTCCTAGGGCAATGTCATTTGTCCTTCTGGAATCAAAGACAGAAAGAGATGGGCACTTTTCCAGAATCCAAATGAGCTGAAGGTGACTCAGTCATGTAACCAGAGGTGCGTAAATGAGGGGCAGGAGACACATGGGGTAAAACTGACAGAAAGCAGCTGAAGTATTTTGTCAGTCTGCTTCCAAAGTTGGCTTCTGAATTTTCCTTTATTCCTTCAAATGAACTTACTATTACAGGCTGCAGAAAAGGCTTTTGTTACCAGTCCTGAAGAAGGCAGGAGTGAAATGTGGCCTCTTTCCAAACTGTTTTATTATTATTTTATTCATGTTTCCTGGTAATTTAACATGTTACCTTGAGACTTCCAGATCTGAACATGAAAGTGTATGTGAATAATGAACGTGGCCCCAAGTCATCTGTGAGAACTGCTGCACTCTCCAGCAACTACTTTGTACTTCTTTTTTTAAAAATTCTCTCCAAGTTCAAGAAGAAGAAAGAAAATTGTGGTTGCCCTTCAACAGTAACCCACTTATTCTTTCAAGGTTGAAAACACTAATCCCGCATCTTCAACTGACTCATATTCTGGCTGCCAGCAGCGGTGACTGGGACTCTCCAGGGCAACTGATATTTTACATTACTGTCATGGGTTTGAGCCTGGCGGGGGTTTTGGAAAGCGGGCGTAGAGCTGTGTGGGATGACTTGTGGAACTTCGAGAGCCTCCCCCACCCCCAGGCAGGAGTCGGCCCTGCCTCTGGTCAGGGCCAGGCCAACCAGCACCTCTGCCATCAAGGTATTTAGGAGGTGATCCCCTTTTTCTTTCTCTTCCTTTTGGTCTCCTCTGTTTTAGAGCTGTCCTGTCTTTAATGTTGGGGAGTTTTTCTGTTGGAGGAGGGGGAGGTGAGAGGAGAACAAATGAACGTTGTCCTGAGAAGAAAGAGAGGGAGAAGAGTCCAAGAGGAGAAGGAGGGAGAAGAGTCCGAAAGGAGAAGGAGGGAGAAGAGTCCGAGAGGAGAAGGAGGGAGAAGAGTCCAAGAGGAGAAGGAGGGAGAAGAGTCCGAGAGGAGAAGGAGGGAGAGGAGTCCGAGAGGAGAAGGAGGGAGAAGAGTCCAAGAGGAGAAGGAGGGAGAGGAGTCCGAGAGGAGAAGAGGGGAGAAGAGTCCCAGAGGAGAAGGAGGGGAGAACAGTCCGAGAGGAGAAGGAGGGAGAGGAGTCCCAGAGGAGAAGGAAGAAGGCAGCTGGAGCAGGACCTTTCCCTGGAGCCCGCGGTGGCTGAGATGGCAGGAAGGCGACTGCCTGCCAGCTGGGGGAACTGACGGCGGCGAGAACGTCCAGGGTGTGTCA